>NW_026926376.1:0-26779 GCF_032062105.1 Saccostrea cuccullata
ATATTTGTCAGCCCTTCATTGGTTGTGTAAATGTTACTTAAACTTAAAGTAACTGAAATATCGCTGAATCTTGCCACCAAAAGATTTTTAAATGATGACTGAAAAGTAACTGAAGGTCACTAAAGGATCCAAACGTAAAGATACAAAAAAAAGTATTAAAAGGACGTTCAAAGTTCAAAATGATGATGCTGAATAGGCACTGAATTGTGCAAGTTTAAAGTAAAGTAAAAATTCTGGTAGGGCAAGTGAATTTTGACTATGCACTTGCCCTTGGACAAGTGCCAAAAAAAATATATTTGTCAGCCCTTCATTGGTTGTGTAAATGTTACTTAAACTTCAAGGTAACTGAAATATCGCTGAATCTTGCCACCAAAAGATTTTTAAATGATAACTGAAAAGTAACTGAAGGTCACTAAAGGATCCAAACTTAAAGACACAAAAAAAGTATTAAAAAGACGTTCAAAGTTCAAAATGATGCTGCTGAATAGGCACTGAATTGTGCAAGTTTTCTACAATAACCTAAAGATGTTTGAAACATTTCTGCCATCCAGTAACCAATAACCAATCAACACTTCATTTATAAACTCAAAAAGCAGTGTTTCTTCTTGTATCTGTAAAGGACTCATTTTGTAAACTGCTCAAAAAAAATCTCAAGCACTATTATTCATCTGACATACAATGTACCTGTATACAATTTTTTGAATGGAATAATAATTTATGCCAGTAAAAGAAGAAAATTGTTTAAAATACTGTTAGGTTTTAAATGTGTACTGTATACAGGGAAATTTTCGCTCCAGTTTTATTTTCGCCCCTTTTGCCCTATACTCATTTGGGCGAATTTAAAACGGGGCAAAATGAAATAATACATATAATTTCTGTAATAAAACTATGATTGGGCGAATTTAAAATGGGGCAAAATTGTTTGCAAGTGTGAAAGGGTGAAAATTAAACTTGGCGAAAATAACCCTGTATACAGTATTTTTTATTTAGTTCAAAAAAAATTTCTGAATATTATTTTGCATTTTGGCAAATTTTAGATGATTATCCAGGTATTTGATCTTTGTCTAAGAAGTAGTCTGAAGTTGTTTTATAGACTGAACTATAAATCCTTAAAAATGTCAGGACTACTTTGAGTATGCCTATGAATAATGAACTCTGCCTGCAACTTTACATTTGATCTTTCTTAATTAATTTATCTTATATTGACTTTATAGCATGTATGAAAAATTTTTTTTTTTTCCTTTACTAAATTGCCAAAATATTTACTACCTTTTGGAGAAAATTTCCACTGCCAATGTGTTAATTGATATTTTAATAAAACCTATGAACTCCATTCTTTGCTGATTTTGAGACGAGGATGACATTTAAACCTGTCTGTGATTTCTGTACTTAGATGCTGCCAGCAATAAGCTTACTACACATAAACTGTGACTTCCGATTAGATGATATAACATGATCAGTGACTGAATTATTGAGTACAGAGAGATCATATATGGGGTAAGTCACAATTCGTCAATTAATGGGCCATCTTTAGAAAATTTGTCTATCTGCCCTGTCATGATTGGCTAAAAAGAGTTGGACAAAACATTTTTAAACGTTCAGGAAATTATCACGTTTTATTCATTCTGAAATGTTCCCATCCTGTCAAAAAAACGGTTTTAATTTCATTGACACCCTCAGTTTCTAGAAATTTTGGAAATGTAACACTTATGTTGTATATTTAAGGAATAGATATTTCTCCTACTTATTTAATTATATTTTTTATCCTGAGTTTGGAGAGGGTAGGTAATCATTCTTTTAGAGATGGCATGTTTTGATCTTTTCGTTCTTCAGTGTTTAAATTGTTATAAAACGTTGTATTGCATTCATTGGATGTTAGCAAAAAGTGTGTTTTATTAAGTAAGTTGGGATAATTTGATATCCTTTAAATCCTTATGGAAAGAAGATTTTATGAATCGTCAAAGTGTACAGCAACTTTCCTTTTGTCTGTCGGGTCGGCTGAAAGAAAATAAAAAAAATACTAGTGAAGTTTTTGCCTGATTTCGGTGAAGCAGTTTTCAATCCTATCAAATATATTCATTTAACATTCTTCATTGTTAAATGAACCTAATTTTATGTTCAATATAATTGAATATACACTGTAGTTTAATATTGCATTCTGTTGTTTGAAGAAAGGTGGGGTCATTTAAAAAAAAAAGTCTGTTCTTTTACATACACACACACATATATGCATTTGATTATAAATGAAAAACTATATGTAAAATAGAATCAAATGTTGATTATGTAATAATATTGCTATTACTGAAACTATCTATAAAATGTAAAACTCAAAGAGTCTGAAGCATGATTGATCTTATGTGTACCACAGTGCAAATTCTTTGCATGCAGCATCTACAGCATGATTGGTCTTATGTGTACCACAGTGCAATATCTTTGCATGCAAGATCTGAAGCATGATTGATCTTGTGTGTACAACAGTGCAATATCTTTGCATGCAGCATCTGAAGCAGGTTTGGTCTGATGTGTACCACAGTGCAAAATCTTTGCATACAGCATCTGAAACATGATTGATCTTATGTGTACCACAGTGCAAAATCTTTGCATGCTGCATCTGAAGCATGATTGATCTTATGTGCACCACAGTGCAATATCTTTGCATGCAGCATCTGAAGTAGGATTGGTCTTATTTGTACCACACTGCAATATTTTTGCATGCAGCATTTGAAGCAGGATTGGTCTTGTTATATCCAGCGCAATATCTTTGCAGCTTATGATTCAAAGTATGATTGGTTATGTGTTGGTTATATGTTAAGTCTTAGCAAAGTTTGCTGAGCTTAATTGTGATCACTTAGGAAAGGAGCATGTTAATATTTTAATCTAATTATTCATCTGCAAAATATAAGACACACACAACATATTACTCATCATCATAAGTGACCTCTATTTCTATACAAATGAAGTCAATTTAAGGATTCTAGTAATAAATAAAGTGTAGATGAGCACGAAAGCAATGGAATGCATTATGTAAGGGAAAGACATGGCTGAAAAAAAAAATCACTGGCCTCCAAGTTCAGGAGGTAAAGGTTAAGGTCAGAAACCCTTACATGTCAAAAATGCAGCTACAGAAATCTCAACCAGAGATCAAAGTGATGGAAGAAGGGTTGAAACCACTCAGGATACTGGTAGAATGAAGGGTGAATTTCCCACCCTGATCAGTGTTTTTTGGATAAAAAATAGCACATAGAATGTTGCACATAGTTGCTGGAACATGGGAACATTCTACCAAACTGGAAAACTCACTGGAACAAGTGGTGAGAGAAATGGAGGATAACAGGATCAAGCTCCTTGAAGCTAAGCTAGAGGGGCAGGTAATGAGTCAAAACTATTAGTGTTGGGACATAAAATCTTATTCTCTACTCTGGAAGAACTAATGAACATTATATTAGAAGAATAGCAATACTGTAAATCACTATATTTTTGTGGCTCTTTATTTTAGTGAGCAAGCTATAAGGTATTTATAAGCGAGATGAAATTTTCGCGAGTTATGGTTTTTGTTTCAGTAATCCTTACTAACATGCATTTATGAGGGAATGTAATTTTTGAGAGCATACAAACAAATTACGCGAAAATAGAGTTTTCACGAATAAAAAGTGATATACAATATATGTAACCACAATTAATGACATTTAAAGGAGTTTACTTGAATGGAAACCTGTAAGTGAGCAGATCAGAACAACAAGATTCAGCTTAGCTTTTGCCAAACTTCTGTTATGGTCTGCTATGCGCCAGTAAATGATGCAGAAGATGATGAGAAAGTCTCCTTCTATGATAGCTTTCAATAGATGGTAGAAGATACACCATCTCATCATGTTCTGGTTATCTTGGGAGACTTAAATGCAAAAGTTTTGAAAAGCAACCATGGCAAAGAAAACATCATGGGTAAGCAAGGCTTAGGAGAATGTATCAGCAGTGGAGAGAGGCGGTGCACTTTCTACCAAGAAAACAATTGAATAATAGGTGGGACTATATGTTTGTGCAAAAAGAAATCCATGAGACAACATGGAACTTCCCAGATGGTCATACAAAAACCAAGTTGACCATGTCATCTTCAACAAGAGATTGAGAAGTAGCCTCCTGCCTGTGGTTGCAAAACAATGAGCAGACGTGGGAAGTGATCATTCATTAGTATTGGCTAATGTCAAGTTGAAGTTAAAGAAATCAAGGAGAAGAATCAAATAATGCCTCCAACTGATATACAAAAGATAAAAGACAAAAAAAATTGTAAGATCTTTTCAATGAAAAGTTCAAAACAAGTTTTTGATTTTCATGGAACATTCAGATGAAATCAATATGGAAATATTTAATTAAGTGCTATTAGACAATGCTCAGCAGCTATTTGGTCCAAGAAAGAGAAAAAAAGAAGAATGGATAGTAGAGCATCGGAAAGCACAGAAAAAGAAAATACTATCCGCTAAATCACCCACAAACAAACACATACACATCATTGGGTTATTATATCCCATCCAACTCCATTTTGAGGGTTTAACAGCCTAGATGCCTTCCAGACCTGTTGCCTTTACAGAATATTACGCATTTTCTGGCTTAATATCATATCAAGTGAAGAGCTGTTCAAAAGGACTAACACAACTCCTCTATCCCAAGCTATAACAGATTTTAAGAAATGGCTGCGGATAGGACACATAAATATAAAATGGACCCAACCTTAATCCAAGGGTTGCATTGAGATGGAGACCAACCAGTAAGAGAAAGAGAGGATGACCAAATGACCTCAAGAAGGTTAGTGGGGAGAGAATAAAAAAACAACTGGTCATGAGATGGGTTCATAGATTGACACAAGGTATAGCAACATAATTTACATGCATCTTTCATGATGGCCTTTAGTACTGACCATCATGAAGAGGACTCGGGACATGTATGTAGTAAGTTAAATTCAATGTAGAACTTAGTTATACCAAAACAGTTGTCCTTGATCTTTCTGACATAGTCTTTTTTTTTGATAAAATATACATATCATTTTTAACTTTTTGTGGGAGACAAGATTTCATGGGTCTCTTCATACCACGAAAACAATAAAAATTAAACCCCCTGAAAATGAGTGATTTCAAAAATGAATAAAATAAACTGGTAAGCAATAAATATTTGATTTTGATATGAAATATGACAGATTTATAGACATATTATAATCCGTGACAGATAATTATTCGCTGGTGAATATTGTTTTTCTCCTCTGAGCAACTGCTGCTTCACTGATCACTGTGAAATAAAATTCAGCAATGATGTCAATCAGTTTGAATTGATCAACATTACATCTGAGATATTGGTTAAATTGTTGAACTCGGCTTGCATATCTGAGGCTTAAATAACTGACATTTCATGAACAGAAATAAAAGAAAGGAGCTGTATTTTGTGATTAATGATTTGTACTGTCAGTGGGTGTGAAATATTTTGGCCTTTTTTCATTGTTATGTTATTTTTGTATTGAGAGACAACTGTGTGGGGGTTGATAAATGTGCAGAACCTAGCTGCAGGTCAATTTTGTTAACATTATTTCAACAGACGAAATTGTTTTTTATCTGTTTGTTTTTATGAATTGGAAGCTGCAGCATGCAAAGTGAGGTGTGTTGTTGAATCTTTGTGTTCTGTGATCAAATGTTAATTCAAACTTGAAATGAAAACAAAAAAACCTGTCATATTTAACATAGTTGTTTCAACTCTACTACCCCCCTCCCCCTTCCACCCACTGAAGATAAAAGTTTGTTCAAACCATGACTTTGAGTCAGAGAAGGTTGGGCCACAATGGGCTTTCTGAGTGTAACATAAGGATATTAATAAATTAAAATCTCAAAAAAGCATGACTTTCACATTCATATAAAAGTATATTACTTTCAGGTAGTGTAAATTCAAGTTTGTTCAAATCATGACCCCAGGGTAGGCCAGAATATATTTTAAATTTATAAAAAATCTTTTTCTCAAGAACTGAGAAGCCATGATTAATCACATGAATAAGGAAACATCTTCAGATAGTGTAGATTTAGGTTTGTTCAAATCATTACACCTTTGTTTGGGTAGGTCACACTGGGATCCATGTTTGACATAGGAATATACAGGCTGTCTGAAAAGAAGGGGAACACTTTTGCTGATTAAAGGTTGAAAAATTTATATCAAAATATGTACACATTTAAAACAAGTTAAGCTTGTAAGTTTGTTCTGGTAGCATAATTTAGTTAATTTGTTAAGTAATGTTATTTTAGCAGCATTTCAAGTACAGAGTACCTTAAAATGATGTTCTAGCTGTAAGTGATGTTCTTTCATCAGCATCCCTTCTCTAACTCGCACTTTGAAATTGTTAATAACATTTTGACACATTTCTTTGCCGATCTTCTTAACTTTCCCTTTGATGTTTGACAAAAGCATATTTGTGTTCACCGGTTTTGGTCTGTAAACAGAAGACTTGAGGTATCCCCAGAGAAAGTAAATGCATGGGTTCAAATCAGGACTGTGCAAGCTAAAATTGTCCACAATCCTTCACTTCAGGGTATTGTCTGGAAATCACCTTGTACCTTTCATTGAGATAATCTAATTCTATATTAGATGTATGTGCTGTTGCACCATCTTGCATGAACGAGGCATTTTGCATATTTACTGTTCGCTTTCGAAGCACAGGAACAAGTTTGCTTTTCAAAAGTGACAGATATCATTGTGAATTGAACAGTATCCGTAAACACATATGGGCCAATCACTCCATGTTACAATATAGCACACCGAGAATTAGAAGTATTACAAAAAATGTTGATGAATTAAGAACAGCATGGCCATGTTGACTCTGGTGAGTATGTGTTGTAGTCCATGACTCAACCATGGGCCCATTTTCTTTTTTGGAGGGGGGGGGGGTTATAGGAAATGGGGGTATTTTTTGTTAGATGTGAGCAAATGTCAACAAATCTTAGTGAAGTTCTTTGGCAATATATAAGCCAATGAGAAAATGATAAGGCAATGTTTTTTATAATTATGGAATTATTAATAATTTAGGCTCATAAAAATGTCAAGTGCTTGTTAATTATATACCTACATGAAGGAAGATTTCCCTCAATGTCTGATTATATTGCAGTTTTCATCTAAACACCTTACACCTCACATAAATTTGCATACTAATTGTAATGTATAAGGAATGATTTAGAAATTCTGTAAAGCTATTTGCGTTTTATACAAGGTCTGGTGCTGAGAGGTGTACTTATCCAATCCTTGGCATTTTTCACCCTCTACTTCCTTGCCCAGTTTCATACGCACTATTATCAATCATTGCCCTTTATTTTTGTTGTGCCATCTTTGTACTTTAGCATGGTTACTAAATAGCTGTCTGGATTTTTACTTTACCATGCCCATGTTGGCACATTTTCACAGAGTTGCAGGTTAGACTTCCTTTGCATAAACTGTTTGACACATATGGCATATCTTGTAAGCTGAATCTTGTTTGGAATATAGGTGGACCTAGATATTAAAACATAATGTTTATACCTCAGTGTTTTCTCATCATCAAGTACATTTAAGGGATTTAAGTGACAAAGGTAAGGTTTAATAACATTTAGTTATTTTTTTTTTAATTTTAATAACTCAATGGGACATTTAACCTTGTGAATTTGTACAAAAACTTGACCATGATTTGGAATAAGAGCTATAGTTAGTTAGAGCTAGTAAAGTAAGTAATTGGAACTTTACTGAAATCCTTAGGCCTTCTATTAACTTTGGAATCTAATTAATGCCATGGGTTTCTCAAAAATTGAAGTTTTTTTTTATATCCCCTTGTCTGTTTAGCTGTCTGTCTGGCTGTATCTATATCTCAGTCGGTAGAACCAAGGATCCTAAGTCTTGATCATAAGCAAATAAGTTTGTAAGAACACTTGTATGATTAACTTTATTTATATGCATTCAACCAATCGTAACAGCTCATGTATTAAATTTTCTTGTAACCCCCCCCCCCCCCCCCAAAAAAAAAAAAAAAAGAAGAGGAGTGCATCTTAATCAGAAGAAAAGTTAATGAAAGAAAATATTTGAATTCAAAAACTGTTTTGTGAAAAGCAACCAAAGGAATAATCCTTTCAAGGCATTAGCTTTATATTAAAATTGTTGGGACATTTTTAGCTCTACTGGTAAGAGACCAGAAGAGCTTATGCGATAGTAAGGTGTCCGTCGTCCGTCCGTCCGTCTGTCTGTCTGTCTGTCTGTCCGTCTGTCTGTAAACATTTTTTCAAAACGCTACTCCTCCTACAGTTTTGGTTTGATTTCAATATAACTTGGCACATAAGTAGACTACACTAAGATACATAAAATAAAGCATCAGTTTTTGATTTCGATGAACGGTGTTGCCATGTTTACTAAAAATAGAATTTTCTTTGAAATTCCTTTAAAACGCTACTCCTCCTACAGTTTTGGTCTGATTTCAGTATTACTTGGCACACAAGTAGACTACACTAAGATACATAAAATCTGTGTATCGGTTTTTGATTTCGATGAATGGTGTTGCCATGGTTACTAAAAATAGAATTTTCTTTGAAATTCCTTTAAAACGCTACTCCTCCTACAGTTTTGGTCTGATTTCAATATTACTTGGCACACAAGTAGACTACACTAAGATACATAAAATAGTGCATCGGTTTTTGATTTCGATGAACGGTGATGCCATGGTTACTAAAAATAGAATTTTCTTTGAAATTCCTTTAAAACGCTACTCCTCCTACAGTTTAAATTTGATTTCAATATTACTTGGCACACAAGTAGACTACACTAAGATACATAAAATAATGCATCGGTTTTTGATTTCGATGAACGGTGTTGCCATGGTTACTAAAAATAGAATTTTCTTTGAAATTCCTTTAAAACGCTACTCCTCCTACAGTTTTGATTTGATTTCAATATTAAGTAACATACAAGTAGACTACACAAGATACATTAAATAAAGCATCAGTTTTTGATTTCGTTGAACGGTGTTGCCATGGTTACTAAAAATAGAATTTTCTGTGAAATTCCTTTAAAATGCTACTCCTCCTACAGTTTTGGTCTGATTTTTTCAATATTACTTGGCACACAAGTAGACTACACTGATATACATAATACTGAACATCGGTTTTTGATTTCGATTAACGGTGTTGCCATAATTACTGAAAATCAAAATTTCTTTGAAATTCTTTCAAAACGCTCTTCCTCCTACAGTTTTGGTCTGATTTCAATATTACTTGGCACACAAGTAGACTACACTAAGATACATAAAATAGTGCATAGGTTTTTGATTCGATGAATGATGTTGCCATGGTTACTCAAAATTGAATTTTCTTTGAAATTCCTTTAAAACGCTAGTCATCCTACAGTTTTGGTCTGATGGCAATGGCTCCTTTTCTCATCCTTTGTTATAAGTACAAACCAGTAGAGCTACAGTCTTGACAGAGACTTTTGGTTTGTATAATTGTGATATATTGATTTCAGCATGGCTATTGTGATTAGCCTGTTTGTTTGTCTGTTTGTATGTTTAAGTCCCTTTGAGAATTTTTCAATCATTGATATTGAGATGCCACCGCTTGACAGAGGAGGCTGCTGCAAACTTAGACCTGTACTTATACAATTAGGGCATGGAATAGTCAGGGCCAGCACTTACTGTGATACAAGACCTTGGTTTATTCCAAGACCTTGGTCTCATCAAACTTAAGACCAGTCTCTTTACTCTGCAACTATAGAGCAGATATGCTCTAATCACTGAGCACGCATGAGAGACGCTGTGCATGATTAGCATGCTGGTATTCATTTTGGAAAAAAAGGGGGACAACTTACACTAATTTAAAGTTCATTGATTGAATTGATTGAATTGATTGTAAGTTTAAAGTTTGTTGCTTTACTGAATTTTGACATGTGATACCTATACTACTTGGAAAAGTTCTCTGTATCCAGAAAAAAGTATCTTTTCCATTCTTCATTTTATATATTTTGCTTTTTGTTTATTAACTTGATCATTTTTTTTCTACTAAAAGGAAGTTAAATGCACTCTAATGGTTTTGTTTTTCCTGGAGATAATTTCCATGTATGGTCCATGAATAATCAGTGGCATTAAGCCCAATCCAGTGAAGACTCCAAAATAAACTTATTTAAATTCAGATATGTGGTCAAGACAGACTCCTTCACAAATCATTGTGTCATTACCTGTTTTACAATTCATTAAATTAGTGGAAGAATTCCTAACATTGTTATCATATTCATGTAGTTTGAAACTGATAAATATATTGTTTGAATACTTAACTTATAGATGAATATCAATGCATATATATAGTGTCCTATTAATGAGATTGTACACCAATTGGTTAAGCTAAGTTTTGTGTTTTGTCGTGGAGGGAGAGAATAAGCCAATGTTTTTCTTGAATAGATATTTTTATGTAAATCCCATGTTTTTAGGTCACCTGAGTAAGTCCGTCGTGCGCCGTGCGTTAACATTTGAACATTTTCAGCTTCTTCTCTGAAACCGCTCAACCAATTTCAACCAATTTTGGCACAAAGCATCTATGGGTGAAGGGGAACAAAATTTGTGAATTTCATGGTCCCTGCCCCCCTGGGGCCTGAGGGGTGGGGCCAAAACCACTAAAATTAGTGCAATCTTTAAAAATCTTCTTCTATGCTCCTTGACATCAAGCAGTCAAACTGTTGGCATGATTGTAATCAGCATTGAGTCCTCTGCCAAATTTGTGAAATTCATGGCCCCAGGGTCAGGGGTGCTAGTGCTAGGGCGGGGCTAAATAGACTGTATAGTGAAAATGCATTATTACTTTGAAAATCTTCTTCTCTACTCCTGGGCATTAAATAAACTAACCAAGTACCTAGTTTTGTTGAATAAGATTGCCTCTTCCAAAATTGTGAATTTCATGGCCCCAGGGTCAGGGGTTCTGGTGTTAGGGCAGGGCTCTATTGATTATATAGTGAAAATGCATAAATTCTTTAAAAATCTTCTCCTCTGTGCTTGGATATTTAACCAAAGAACTATGTACATAGTTATGGTAAGGAAGGATGCTTCTTCCCAATTTGTGAATTTCATGGCCCCTGGATCAGGAGTTCTGGTGTTAGGGCGGGGCTTTATTGGTTATACAGTGAAAATGCATTAATTCTTTGAAAATCTTCTTCTCTGCTCCTGGGTATTAAACAAACTAAGTACATAGTTATGATGACTGAGAATGCCTCTTCTAAAATTGTGAATTTCATAGCCCATGGGTGAGGAGTTCTGGTGTTAGGGCGGGGCTCTTTAATTGTTTATAAAAGGGAGGTTGGGGGGAGGTTGTTACATAGTCTGAAAATAAAGTAATACTTTGAAATCTGCTCTTTGATATTAATCACCCATTTCTGATGAAATGAAATTTATAAAATTTCCAAAATTTTGAAATATGTGGCCGCAGGGTCAGTGGTTCCTCTGGGTTGGTGTGCACAACTGGTGGTTATAAAGTGGAAATGCATTTTCTCTCTGTTACTCTGATCTGCCTTTGGGTATTAAGTAACCAAAATAATCATGCTAAGTGTATAGTTATGATAAACAATGAAGCCTCTTTCAAAATTGTGAATTTCAAGGCTTTTGGTTTAAAATACAGGCAGAATAATTTGGCGATCCTAATTAGTTTCTAAAATTTTTGTGGTGTACATTCTGAATAAAGATTTTACTAAATTTGATAAATCATATTTTCATTCATGTGCCATCATATGATATTTTAAACTAATGAATATATTTTTAATGATATACTGTAGAAGTACTTTTTTCTGCATGGTATTAATTTATGCTATGTACGCGGTCACAAATTTTCCGCAGAAATTTGTCCAAGCGTAGGTAATATAAATGTAAGGCATATAGTGGCAGTCTAGAAACCCGCATAATTTTCTACCTGCGGATTAGACAGAAATTGAGATTCCGTGGAATTATGACCCCGTGGAAAATAGTACGTCTACAGTAGTGAAACCAAATTCTGTTGTTGGAAAGTTGTTACATGTTACTCAGGTGACCTATAAGGCCCGTGGGCCTCTTGTTTTTTTGTTTGAAATTCTTAGAAATCGAAAATTTCTATTGATCAGTCTTAAAAAAAGAAGAAGCCTGTAACAGAAATAATTTTCTGAGCCTATAATTGTTACATGGATTCTTAATTTTCACCTCTTTGTACATTTAAAGATTTCTTTCCCTAGTTCTTTTTAAGTATAAAATTATAACAGTAACCTTGTTGTACTGGTATATTGATTCTAAATGCGTAAGGATGGGGGATTCATGAAGCAGATATATGATAATTATATGATGGAAACATATGCTGGCAAGTTAATGACTTTTTCTGTGATTAGTTAAAATAATGAAATTAATCTACACATTGAGGTCAATATGTGCCAAATAATTCTTTTGAGTTGATACTGTTATATAGGAAAGGCTGGTGACCAAAGAACAAAATTTAATCGATGATATTGATAAAAATATTGTGTACTTTTGAGATATGGAAAAGTATGTAAGTCATATTTATGTTCCCCAAACGAAGTTTGGGAACATATTGTTTTTACTCTGTTTCTTATTATTATTTTTCTTCTTCCTGGGTACTTATTTGTCCGCGAATGATCTTGTGAACTATTCATCTGATGTAGGTAAAACCTTTTTAGGGTAAGTAGACATGTTATGTAGATTTGCGGAATCAAGGTCATTTTGCGCGCACGTGCTTGCAAGAGCGCGCATGTGCAACATGTAAAATGACCAATATAATTGATATAGCCGTAACTTTTCTATTTTTTGATGAAATGTGTTGAAACTCAGAATATAAGAATATATTAGTATTATAGACAAGAGGACATGGTCAAATTATCATGAACTCACGCGCATGCACGTGCGCTTCGCTCTGATTGGCTGAAACAAAAATCTCAATATCTTATTCGTTTTTTGACGAAATACTTTGAAATTTAAAACATAGTCATGCATTAAGATAACTTATGATATGATATAAAATAATTTTCATGAAATCACGCGCATGCACGTGCGCAGCATTCTGATTGGCTTAAACTTTAAATGGCTATAACTCCCTTGGTTTTCAGCCAAACAGGATGGGATTTAGAACATAGATAGTCGTAATGAACCCCTACAGAAGGGTATGGTCATCATGCACATGCATGCACGTGCGTGCACGTGCAATACGTATAATTATAAACGCACTTGATTTAACGTATTTTCGAATACTTTTTGATTAAATGCCTTGATATTAAGTGCATTAAAATAAATTAATAGTGTAGATACAATGATATGGTCATTCCGCATATGCATGCAAGTGTGCGCACGTGCAATGCAAAAATTTGCAAGGTCAAGGTCATTTTGCGCGCACGTGCTTGCAAGAGCGCGCACGTGCAACACGAGAAATGATCAATATAATTGATATAGACTTACTTTCTCAATTTTTGATGAAATGCGTTGAAACTTATATTGTAATGATATATTAGTAGCATAGACAAGATGACATGGTCAAAATAGCAAGATCTCACGCGCATGCACGTGCGCTTTGCTCTGATTGGCTGAAACTAAAGTCTTAATATCTTTCTTGTTTTTTGACGAAATCCTTTGAAATTTTGAACATAGTCATGTATTACGATATCTTACAACATGATATATAGCAATTATCATGAAAACACGTGTATGCACGTGCACTGCAATCTGATTGACTGAAACTTTAAATAGCTATAACTCCCTTGGTTTTCAACCAAACAGGATGGGATTTGGAACATAGATATATATAATGGACTTCTACAAGAAGGTATGGACACCATGCACATGCATACACGTGCGTGTACGTGCGCTGCAATCTGATTGGCTGAAACTTTAAACAGCTTTAACTCCCTTGGTTTTCAACCAATCAGGATTGGATTTGGAGCATAGAGATATATAATGGACTTCTACAAGAAGGCATGATCACCATGCACATGCATGCATGTGCGTGTATGTGCGCTGCAATCTGATTGGCTGAAACTTTAAACAGCTATAACTCCCTTGGTTTTGAACCAAACGGGGTGAGATTTAGAACATAGATTTAATGGACTTATACAAGAAGGTATGGTCACCATGCTCATGTATGCACTTGCGTGCACGTGAAATGGGTGAAATTAAAAATACACTTGAATGAGCGGTTTTTTTTATACTTTTGGATTAAATACTTTAATATTTAGCATATTAAAATATATAGATTGTGTAGACAATATGATATGGTCATTACGCACATGCATTCACATGCGCAAGTGTGCAGTGATAAAATTTGAATGAACATAGTACACTTTTGGGTAAACGTTGTTAAAGTCTCAAATGCATAGAGTTTGTCTTATTTAATTACGCTTACAGGGAATATGACTATAAAAGGGAGTTGGGGAACATCTGTAACGGTCCCCGTTACAATTAGCACTAGTTTTTATTGAATCACATTGTTCAGGTTCAAAGTTTTAAATATGACATCAAGATCAGTCATTTAAAATTTCAGAATGTGGTAACTATAGCGTTTCGGCCAGCATTTTTTTATTTTTAGGTTTACGAACATCAGAGTGAAAAAGTCTTGTAGGAGGAGGAAATAAAAAAAAATAAAATTATTTTTTTGATAAATTGTCGACATTTGTACATTCATTTTGCTTCTTTTTCAATGCTCTCCTTATAGGCTCCTTGCCACTGGACACAAAATAGTTACAAATAGGAAGGTAGAAACTTTTAAGTGTTTATTTCATCTTCTGCCAGTTTGGGTCATGCAGTGATATAAATTTTGTGAAGTTGGTCAAAATACAAATTTAAAAAAAATCATTTTTCTTAACTCTTTCGATATATATTCATCTTTTTAATATATGTTAGGCGAATGTGTAGAAATTGTTCTAAAATATACTTGAGACCTAAAATAATAATTCCTATCAATCATAAAACAGACAGGGAGTATTGGGGAGTGAAGTGAAAATTTTTTTCAATTAAGTGTAAAATAATTTTTCTGGCTGCCACATTCAAAACGACACTACATGACTGTATATACATGTATTTGTATAAACTTGTTTTTTAATAGTTGAAATATTTCATTTCTTTAGGCTACTGTTATAATTCTTCCTAAAATGTACTTAACTTTGTCTTCTCCCATATAGTTTTATTCATTACATCAGATGCATAAGCAATCCTTTTCTGAAGAATTATGCTTAGATTGTAAGCTATAACAGAAACCTAAACAATGTCTTTGGCAATAGCTACCACTGGCAGTTTTAAACATGTGGGAGGAAAATAATTTACAGACCTGTAGAGTGTAGATACTTTTGAATACGAATACATAATTATCTCACCAGCATATCATTGTGCAACAAAGTCGTCAGCATTTTATTTGTCCTCTGAACAGGTGAAACGTTTTCATTGGCACTCCTATCAATAAATTTTTATACTAAACCAAGCTATGGTGCTGCTATGGATTTTGCAGATCTATTACCTTTATTTTCCCGCCATACTCATCTTAAAACCGGAAGTACGAATTCGTAAATTTGAAATCTCGAACCCGACTCAAAGACATCGGAAAGAAAAAATTCTGTTTTTCTCAATTTTATTTTTTTTCTGAAAATTCAAAAAACTTGAGCGGCGGGTTTGTAAACCTAAAAATAAAAAAATGCTGGCCTTAATTATAATTTTTAGTTTCTAAATGTAGTAAGATTAATGTGTGCAATATACATGTACAGCTAGCCCATGTACTCTGCTCTGTTTTGTAATCTCCCAATGATGATATTCCAATATATTCTTATATAATTTTAAATTACAATGCTGTCGTAAGTTCTTTGAAAAAAGTCAGTATATTCATTATCAGGACTTTCCCACAAATATCAGTTAATGAAAATCTTGGTGTTGAATTGACAGAAAGTTAAAAGAATAAAAATTTAATTTTAGCTGGTATTTATATTCCTGTAAAAGTGACTTCCTCTGATCATACGTAATATTTAAGTAAAAATATTATTATGGACTAACAATACAAGAAAAAATGCTAAAAATTAAAGAACAAAGGGGACCAGTAAGCATTGTGGCCTCATGGTTTCTTAATAAGTAGCTTGGTTTGGCCAAGATTAAAGATTGAAATTTTACATAATGCACATTTACAGGGGAAAAAAATTCTGTAAAATAAAGAGGCCATGACAGTCGATCATATTGTTATTGAAGCATCCCAATGTTGTGTTAACTTTGAATTAATTCATAGATTTTTTAGGCATAGATTTTGATCCACAATATGAAGTTAAAATAAAAGAAAATAAATAACAGTGAAATTGAGAAGAAAGTCAATGGATGATGATGAAGGGGGCAGTCAAAGTGACTCAGGTGAGCATTGTAGCCCATGGGTGTTTTTGATTATATTTTGAATCAGATTAAGTAGAAATTTTCAGTCAAAGAAAGATAACTTCTGGATTCATAACACATATTAGAAAGACATTTTTAATTCTTGTTTATATGTAAAAATCTTGTATTGTTTGTATTCATATACCCCAGTTGGGGTCTTTATCTTAAATAAAAACTTGAAACTTGAAACTTTATACTTAAAGGCCAGCTGGAATGAAATATTATCACATTATATTGACTAACATTATGTATATTTCAACCTTATTGTAATAGGAAGAATAATGAATTTAAATTAAAATCTTCGAAAATTTGTGTTCAACGAATATTAATGAAACCACAGTACTAGTAATCGGTCGCAGTAGCCTAGTAGTAGAGTGTTAGCTTTGTGATCAGGAGGCCCGGGTTCGATTCTTATTCACGGCATCACATCAAATCTAAGACGTTAACGTAGGTAGTGAATTTCCTTCCCCAAGGGCTGGGCATTATAAGTGAAAGTCACGGGTCTTTCAGATATTACCTTAAAATTGAAGGTCCTGTGTCACTGTAGGCGTTGGCAATGATAAAGAACCCTCACTGATCAATGGTCCTGAGTACCGAGTATAAGTCTAAATTTGAAGCCCTTCACCAGCATACGGTGACGTACGTTTCTATATGAGTGAAAAATTCCTGAATGGGATGTTAAGCAACATACAATCAATTAATCAATCATAGTTACACTGGTAGTTATAACACATATTCTGCACTGTGTCACACAGGTGACATATCACATCAAAGGCTGTTCAAAAAACCCGTGTTACCTTATAGACTTGCATGCTGACACAGTCAAAGTAACTCAATAGAGTGCTTGGTACATGATCAGAAGGCTGTGGGTTCAAACCCAGACTGCAACTGACCATTTAAATAATAGGTAGCAACTGTTCCTTTATCAAGTGCTTGGCACTTTGATGTGAAAGTTATGGGTCATATGATGAAATCTTGAAAACCGTGGCCCCTTGTCACATCTGGTATTAAATTGACACAATCAAGTTCCCTTCCTGCTCAATGGCCCTACATGCCGAGTTTAAGTCTAAATGTAAAGTCCTTCACTGGTATATATCAGGTGATTTCTCTATATGAGTGAAAAATTCTTGAATGTGACGTAAAGCATCTGATACACTCAAGCAAAATGGAAACAAAGTGAAAAAGCTCAGCAACTTGATTTGATTGAATTAATTTGCATCTATAACAATTTTTGTACTAAAATTTGTTGGCTTAATTTTTTTTGCTCACCTGAGCCATTTAGGCTTTAGTGAGCTTTTCTGAGTGAAACTTGTCTGTTATCTATCATCATTGTTGTCTTCATTGTCAACTTTTCAGATTTTTAGCTCACCTTAACACAATGGAGGGAGCTTATGTGATACCCTTGGTGTCGGTGTCCCAGGTTAAGGTTTTTGGTGCAGTTTTCTTTTAAAGTACTTCTATGCCTTACATTGATTAGACATGCATGGAAGATGCTTCTAGTGTGTTTCATTGTACCAGAAAAGGTTTCAGATGCTGCAATTTCAGCAAAAGAATGTCCAGGTAAATGTTTTATAAGATCATAATTGCATTAATTTGCATTTTGGGATGTAAATTTCAAGAATGTTACATGAAGTTAATTGTGGGACTTTGCCTTACTTTAAGACATTTGTTGAGATGAGTTCTGTAATCTCTTATTACTTATGTTTATCCAGAACTACTGGGTCAAATTATATCAACCAAACTTGGAACAGAGAATCCTTGTGTAAATGAGATTTTCAAGTTTGTTCAAATGAGCAGTCAATCACGTCCTTCTCCGAAGGGAGAAAATTAAGATAAAGTGAATATTGACAGGGATAAATTCTTCTCAAGAATCACTGGGCAAGAAAGAAATGAAAGCTTTTAGAGACCGGAAGTATAGATTCTGGTTTGTTCAAATCATGACCCCTGGGGGTAGGGTCTTACCATGCTGTGTGATCATAATTGAAATAGGAATTTATAAGATTGATTGTATACCTTGTTTTATGTCCCATTCAAGAATGTTTCACTTTTATAGAGATGTCACCCTGTCCTGGTGATGGGATTCAAATTTTTACCTTTACTTAGCATTCACAGCCATTGGGCAGTGAGGGGTCTCTATCAAGTCTGCTTCTACTGTGACACGGGGCGTTGGTTTTTAAAGTCTCATAGGTTTCAAAGACCTGCAACTTTTACTCCAAAGTGCTGAGTCCATGGCAGAGGAACAGTTGCTACCCAAATTTTTATCGACTAAGGTCATACGGGATAGAGATTGGAAGTCACAACCTCCAAAGACAGAGAGAGCATTCTACTGACTGAGCTACCAAGAATGATGAATTTATAAGAAAAGCACAATAGGACAAAATGGCAATGGGTTGAATGTGAGGGATCAGAATCGGTTTCCATGAACAATTTTTCTAAAATATTTCGCATCACGTGCAAACTTCTTGTAAACAATCTTAGTTTTAAATTTTAACAAGAATCCAGTTAGTGTATATGTTACTTTTGTATGGTATATTAATATATTTGAGTACTTGTGCACCTACAACAGTTGCTAAAGATCAATCTTTAGCTTAGTTTAGATGAAATGAATGAAACATTGATGTTATACATGTTATAGTTGTCTTTGATCAAGTGCATTCTATGGAGATCAAAAAAACATTTGATGTCAGAAATAAATGGCGTCATTATACTTATTGCTGCAGCTATAAAAATTCAAAACAAAAGATAAAACACCAATAGATGAGAGATATTCAAGTAAGAGAAACATTTTTGTGAAAATGTATCATGCCAAGGGTAAAAAATATCAAAAGTAAATGACCTATTTAAGATTGGCTGTGAATTCAATAATACTGGGTGGATTATTAATGTGATATTTTTAGCTGTGAGCTTAGTTGTTAAGTATTATACAGATTCAGATATGCAATAGACTTTGCTCTTTTCCCCGGATAGTACTCCCAATTTTATTCTACAGAATTTTTGGACCTGCTTCCCTTTATTATATACCATATATACTCGCGTAAGTATGTCTGCCTATAAGTCTGTTGTGATTTTTGCAGCGGTTTCCCTTTATTTCAAAGTAAAGGGTTAGAGATCAGTTGCAGCAGGCTAGAGGCTGAGGTTTATGAACAGAATCTCTGTGGACCTTTCAACAAAGTTTAATTTCAAAGCGACATTTTTGTCAATTGAAGTGGTCAATTTGGCCAGTAGCCAATTCTTAGGGAAAACACTGTTTTTGCAGTCATTTTTACCATTGACCAGGTTATAAGTTGGTACATTTTTCTAGAAATGGTTGACATTTAATGCTCTAATGTTTTCAAAGTCACTCTTTAAAAAATGACCGATTTTTATTTTAAATCATTAAAAAGTAATGTATACTTAAATAGAAACAGGTGAACTGGTGATTTTAAGCTCACCTCAACGAAGTTATGCTATACCCCCGTTGTTGGCGTCAGCGTCCCAAGTTAAAGTATTAGGAGCAAGTCCATTCCCAAGTTACTATAAGCCCTACCTGGACCAAACTTGCATGGATGATGCATCTAGGGATGGACACTACCAAACTTGCTTCGGATGCTGGATCTGACCTACATTTTCCAGATGAGTGACCAGGTTAAAGTTTTAGGAGCAGGTCTAAACTCGAGTAACTATAAGCTGTACCCGGACCAAACTTGCATGGATGATGCATCTAGGGATGGACACTACGAGACTTGCTTCGGATGCTGGATCTGACCTACATTTTCCAGATGAGTGACCAGGTTAACATTTTAGGAGCAGGTCCATTCCCAAGTAACTATAAGACTTACTCGAACTAAACTTGCATGGATGTGGCATCTAGGGATGGACACTACCAGACTTCCTTTGGATGCTGGATCTGACCTACTTTTTTCCAGATGAGTGACCATGTTAAAGTTTTAGTAGCAAGTCCATTCCCAAGTTACTATAAGCCCTACCTAGACCAAACTTGCATGGATGATGCATCTAGGGATGGACACTACCAGACTTGCTTCGGATGCTGCATCTGACCTACATTTTCCAGATGAGTGACCAGGTTAAAGTTTTTGGAGCAGGTCCATTTCCAAGTAACAGAACTAGCTTGAATATTGTTGTCAGAATAAATACAAACTGTTGAGAAAAAATATGACATGAGATATGCATTTCTTAAACTGATAACATATGTCGAGGTGAGCTTCGTAATCTTTGATTACCAATGTTTTTCTACCCAGAAACAGGAATTTTCTGTCATGTCCCCAAATGAAATTTATTTTGCACTGATTCAATTCTGTATTACCTATAATTCACACTTTGAAGAATAATCAACAAGTATTCATTGTTTTACATATCAATGCCCCTTGTTCTCTTGTTGTCATGCTTTCATTTTGTCAAAAATCTAAGAAACTATAGCATGACTATGCTGTCAATAATACGTCCCGCCATATTGGCTATAAGATTGAACTATATATTCTACAAGTACTTTTTCCCGCTTGGTATTAATTTACACAATGTAAGGGTTGACAATTTTACCGCAGAAATTTTTCCCATCCTACTTAATATACTTGTAAGGAACATAGTGAGAGCCTAAGAAATCTGTGTGATTTTCTACCCGCGGATTAATGAAAAATAGGGACTCCGCGGAAGTACAACCCCGTGGAAAAAAGTTTGTCTACAGTACTTTCGATTTAAGAGAAAGTTAAACTCTTAGTTACGTCATACAACTTTTCATATAGAAATGAATTATGTTGCCAAATTCATAGTCTGTTCCTTCGGAAGCCCATTTAGGACCTATCAAAAAATATATTTGAATTCGTTAAAACGAATTGTAGAATTGTTATAACGAATTTAATTCATTATAACAATTTCTTTGAATTCGTTTTAACGAATTTAATCTGTTAAAACGATTTTAATCTGTTATTACTCAATTCATTATAACAAATTCTTTAATTTGTAATAACAATTTAAATTGGTTTGAACAAATTCTAAAGTTTGTTATAACAAATTAAATTCATTTAATAAACAAATTCAGCAGTTAAGGCCTATAGAAAAATATATATGAATTCGATATAACGATTGGTTGAATTTGTTTTAAGGAATTTAATTTGTTATAACAAATTAAATTTAATTTGTTATAACAAATTAAAGAATTCCTTTAAACGAATTAAATTCACTATAACTAGTTTTAGAATTCGTTGAAACGAGTTTAATTCGTATTAACAAATTTTTGAATTCGTTATAATGAAATAAAAAAATTGTTATAACAGATTAATTTCATTATAACGAATTCAAAGAAATTGTTATAACGAATTGAATTTGTTATAACAAATTCTACAATTCGTTATATTGAATTCAAATATATTTTTGATTGGTCCTTAATGAGCTTCCGTAATATCTTGCTTAAAAGTTGAGAATTCTTTTCTTAAAATTGGAAAAATTAATTAGCGTTTTTTGGTATTGGGAATGGTACCGTTTACATTAAGTTTTATTCACAATGGCCAAGTCTTTCTTTAGAAGATTCTGAGCTCAAAAATGTGAAAAATTTATTGGCACCAAAGAACACACAAATACCAGAACTTTTCAATTAGAAAAAGCTCACTTAAGCCTTAAGCTCCGGTGTACGATGGCCGATATCAGCCTGTCTAAAATAAAATTACACGACCTATAATTTTGTCTTTTGTACATGTACATTTCTTGAAATTTGTACATGTACAAAAGAAAAGTTAATACGGCCTATAATGTTGTCTTTTGTACATGTAAATTTCTTGAAATTTGAACATGTACAAAATAAAAAATTTTCTTTCGCGAAAAGACAAAATGTACATGTTCAATTATTAAACGTTGACAAAAAAAATCTATAGCGGTATAATTAGCATAATGCTATTTGACGTTTGATAACCTGAACGCAATAAATAAAAGATAATGGTTCATTCATAATGAACACGTGGGGAATATCAATTAAAGTATGTTTCTGAACTTTTATGTGTTACTTTTTCAAAGAAATTTAAAAGAATCGCAGTACAATCCTCCCACAATAAACTATTGTGTTATTCAACACAATATAAATCTGAGTGAAATGCTTTTCTCCTTGCTAATTTCGTAACCTGTATAACAAATGTGCAAAAAGGCTACTGATGATGGCGGATTTGCAGCTAATTAATATACTATAAAAAATCATAAAACTCGTATATATCATATGGAAGGTAATTACCGCCAAAGGTCTATTTATCTTGCTCTTATTCAAGATTATTCTGCCTACTTCTTTATGCTTTGTTATTATTGTAAGTATTTGACATTTTATTGTTTTCATATTCATCATTTTTACATTTCACTTTGACTTTTATCCTTCTTCATTTTGCCCTTACTTCTATGTTGCTTTATTCTTGTAAATTCATTTTACTTTCTTTTAAATTGATACAGTTTCTTAAATGATTATCTCTATTACAAACATGAATTCAATCACATAAAGAACATGAAGAATGAAGCATATTCAATGAAGACGAATACAAGTTGTCAAAATTTAGTGCCGCATTATAACGCTAGGTGGCAGGGGTGTTCGCTACGAGCGTTGGTAAAACTAGGTATAAGCAAACCCGGCCCGGGGTTATTCGGGATTTTTCAATTTTCTGCCTTAATACTTTATCAATCGAACTTAAATTTTCAAATGATGTTTGTTATAAGTTCAGGTATGTACCCGATAATGCCATTCCCTCGAAAGATGGGATTATTTCACCTGGAAGACTGACTATATAGTGATGCTTCCTTCGGAAGACTATACAGTGAGACTTCCCCCGGGGAGGTTTTAATATATAGCTAGTCATCCGTGGGAAATCTCGCTGTATATAGCAATTCGTCCCCCTTCATAGCAACCCCTCCCCCGAATAGTTTTTTTTAATCGTTAAACAATGTTTATATACTAACGTTTTCAGTTTTTGAAGAAAAGTTATCCGTCCTATATGAATAAATGTTTAAATGATATCATTTTAATAGTGGTTAATAATTAAATCATTTTAATCATTTAAAAAAACATAGATAATCTTCACGAGTACAAATGGATAATGACTTCCTTCCCCCCCCTGGATGCAGCCCCCCCCCCCCCGGTGCAGTCGCCCGCGTGGCACTGTGGTTACGGCGTCTGCTCTAGAGTCACGAAACGCAGTAGTAAGGAGTCGATCAATACGTCGTGGGTTCGAATCATAGTCCCACTATGGGACGTGGAGTTCGGTCCTTCGGATGAGATCTAGACCGTATTATCCGAGGTCCCGTATCGCAGTAGGTGCTGGCCCGAAAAAGATCCCTCACTGCTCAATGGCTATAAGTGCCGGGTATATAGGACAAATTTGCAGCTCTCCACCGTCAAGAGGTGGCTTCTCCATTTGAGTTAAAAATTCTCCAATTTAAAGTGAGGTTATACAATGTACAATCACACCCCTAAGTCTCAATATATATACTGACAGTACAACCTCCTATGGGGTAAGTTTCACCGCATGCGCGGATCTGAGAGGGGGTCGGGGGTCAGGGGTCAGGACACCCTCCCCCCTGGAATTTACAAGGTTAAGAAATGTATATACTAAAGCAAGAAAAAAATTACCTTGGACCCCCCCCCCCGGTAAACATGAATATGTGTGAAATGGGAATGAAAAATGAAGGATTTGAGGCAATAGAAGTCATAGACTACACCCCCCCCACCCCCACCCCACCCCCCAACGAAATAGGGATTGGGGTTTTTTTTGACAGGGGTGGACCCCCCTCCCCCTAGAAAAAAATTTCTGGATCCGCGCCTGCACCGGTAGAGGGGAGGGTGGCCACGAAACATTTTCTTAAACGTAACAGACTTTTTACTACTGGCAAAGTTCAGCGAAAGGCTAGCTTGTTGCCCCCATCCTTTACACTTTTTGTTGCAGCACTAATAGTCAATTTATATTTTAAAAGTCATGTACTTAGTGAGTAATATTTGGTACTGAAAAAAGTTGACGACCCCCCCCCCTCCCTGTCACCACCACCAAATAGAATTTCCAAGTTTTAAGATTTTTTTAGCTCTCCTGGCTGATGTAAAATACGGTGCGTACTAAAGATATTTCTTTTCTTTATTGAAAAGTACTATTTCAATATAAAATATTATAGCAGAAAAGAAGACCGGGGAGTTTCTAGTATGCCTGGGGTGTAGCCTGGTTCCGACTTCGCCTACCCATAACGCTCCTCACTCCTTTGCAAAGCCCCGTCCCTAGAATCACACGCATGAGCAGTTACTATTTGTCGTGAAATAAAGTTCAGTTCAGTGGAAGGTCCTGAAAAACAACTTCATTTATAAGGGGTAACTAGTATCAAAATATTTTTAACATTTTTATATCAATTGAACTGGAAATCAATTATCCAACAAATAACTTTAATAGAGTTATATTTTTTCAGGCGAGAGAACAGTGACGTAGCATCGTTTTTGAAAATTCAAGCTACCTGGCTGAAAACAACTTGACAAGCAAAAAAAAAAAAAGAAAAAACAAGGAAATTGTCCAAACTTGAAAATACATAGGCGTCGAAACCGGGGAGGGAGGGCTTAGCCCCCACTTTTCTTTCCAAAGATAGACTAAGTATAGACATTGAATATTGCTGCGTAGGTTTAGCCCCCCCCCCCTTTCCATGGACACGATGCAGTATAGGTTTAAAATGTGGAAAGTGGTGGTGTTTTGAAAAAAAATTGGCACTGAAGTTCAACCCCCCCCCCCTCCTCCACGAAATAGGATTTTTGTGTTTGGACAGTGGACATTCCTTTTTTTATTGGCTTGTCAAGTTTTTTTTTGAAGGTCTAAAAATATTTCTTATACTTTGCCCCCCCCCCCTCCGGGCCCCAACCTTCACTTTGTCCGACGCCATTGAACTCCTATTTCGGGGGTGGGTTTTGGGTTAGATTCAACTTCTTCTATAGTATCAAATTTAAATTTTTCCCTACTATACTACATTAACCTTATTTGACCCTTACCCTTACAAAATGTGGGTCGGCCCTTCAATGAACATATTCAGTAAATTATATAAAGTTATATCTGAAAAAAGAGGCCGCTATTCCTGTGTGCCCAAAGAAAATAAATATGAGTTTCCATCATTGGATCAGGTGATCGGATTCGGCCTTCAGAAGTTCGATTGATAAAAATTGAAAAATCTCGAATAACCCCGGCTCGGGTTTGCTTACCTAGTTTTACCAACGCTCGTAGCGAACACCCCTGCCACCTAGCGTTATAATGCGGCACTAAATTTTGACAACTTGTATTCGTCTTCATTGAATATGCTTCATTCTTTGTGTGATTGAATTTACGTTCGTAATAGAGATAATCATTTAAGAAACTGTATCAATTTAAAAGAAAGTAAAATGAATTTACAAGAATAAAGCAACATAGAAGTAAGGGCAAAATGAAGAAGGATAAAAGTCAAAGTGAAATGTAATAAAGACGAATATGAAAACAATAAAGTGACATATAATTACAATAATAACAAAGCATAAAGAAGTAGTCAGAATAAGAATAAAAGCAAGATACATAGACTTTTGGCGGTAATTCCCTTCCATAATATCACACTGCGGAAACACTAGATTATATAGTGTCTAGTCAAGTGATTTGAGGAACGTGACTGATGGGAGCCAATTTCTTTGAAAAAGTAACATATAAAAGTTCAGAAACATGCTTAGATTAATTGATATTTCCCACATGTTCTTTACGAAGTAACACTTATCTTTTATTTATTGCGTTCAGGTTATCAAACGTCAAGTAGAAGTATGCTAATTATGATTTTGAATTTAAAAAACTGTACTTGTAATTGTAAATAAAGTGACAAAATCTTTTATATACAGGCACTCTTGATGGCTCGAACTCCGATCTCTCCAAGTTCTCGATCTCTCGAAGTGAACCTCTGGTCCCGTTTTTCTCCTCAATATGATTAAGCAAATTTACTTCTGATCTCTCGAACTCCTATCTCTCGAAGTTCTCTATCTCTCGAACCAAAATCTTGGTCCCGTTCGAATATTTCATTGAATTTTACTCTCTATCTCTCGAAGTTTTGTTTGCACGTCATATACACCAATCAAGCGTAAAATTGATGCAGTCTGGACTTACCTGGAAACAATGAACGCCTTGTGGTGGCATAGAGGTGTTAATTTTGTTTTCATAGATGACACTACACCTGTGGGTCTCCTTGTTTTGATATAATTAAGTGATTATTAATTACAGGGTAGATTATAAACAAATTCACAACTTATTTCGAATTGAAACTGAGACGATAATTTTTAGAAATTTAATTTATAGGTGTTCGTTTCAGTAAGTTCCAATAGACTATGAACTTTTATTATGATTAAATAGAGTCTAAATAATTCCAGCATGGCAAATATTGCACAAGAAAATTCCTTTCTCA
>NW_026926377.1:0-26960 GCF_032062105.1 Saccostrea cuccullata
ATACTTACAAAGTGCAAGGTATCAGTCTCATTACGCTCGTGTCAGATTAAAAATGGCGCGGATATTATAAGTAGCCCGGTTGTTGTCTACCCATGATGCTCAGTCTGATTCATGGTATATTGGGCCAACGTAGGGCCGATGCCAATCCCCAAACAAATATTTTCTCTCATGATAATAGTTTTATGATATAATGCCAACAGTAAGCCCAACATTAGCGCACTATTTTACATAACCAGCTATCAATATTCCATGTTGGGCCATTGTTGGCCCAATCAAGGTAACCCAACATAGATAATAGAACCATAATGTAAGATTTGGCCAACGGTGTTCTGCTATCTGGGTTATTACAAATAAATAAGCATATACACAATTCAAAAAATAGAATAAAACACTCTTTGGTGCTTGATCACTTAAGTGCAAAGTTAAAATGTTGAAAATATCATATCTAAACAAAAGCAGTTATCCAATGATAAGCATGGACATAGAAAGTCCTCTTAATTATTTCAGAATGTACCAACGTTGTCCCAACGTAAAGCTCAGCAGCTAATTATAAAATTGACACCATCAATTAGTTGGCAGTATATTAATTGGGCCAAAGTTGGCCCAATATAAATATCCTATCTTTGAAGACCTAAACAAAATAACACTTGTGTGTATTACAAACATTGGGCCAACGTTGGGCCAACATACTACTACCAACTTGATAGGACACGTTCTTTAAGGGTGCATTACAAACAATGGGCCAACGTTGGGCCAACATACTACTACTAACTTAATAGGACACGTTCTTTAAGGGTGTATTACAAACAATAGGCCAACGTTGGGCCAACATAATACTACCAACTTGATAAGGCACTTTCTTTAAGGATGTATTACAAACATTGTGCCAACTCTGGGCCAACATACTACTACCAACTTGATAGGATTCGTTCTGTAAGGGTGTATAAGAGACAAAGGGCCAACGTTGGGCCAACATAATACTACCAACTTGATAAGGCACTTTCTTTAAGGATGTATTACAAACATTGTGCCAACGTTGGGCCAACATACTACTACAAACTTGATAAAGCACTTTCTTTAAGGGTGTATTACAAACAATGTGCCAATGTTGGGCCAACATACTACTACCAACTTGTAAATACACTTTCTTTAAGGGTGTATTATAAACATTGGTTCAACTTTGGGCCAACGCCATGATCCTTCTTTCTTTGGAAACTAAAGTCAATGGAAGTTGCTTACGTTGGACCAACGATGGGCCAACATAGGAATTCCGCCATAGTCGAGAAGGTTGACTTGGAAACATTGGTCCAATGTTGGCCCAACGTTGTTCGCCCAACTCCAACCATACAACCCTTAACAAATGTTGGCCCAATATAGTCATGCTATCTGGGATTTGGCTATGCAAGAGGATGGAAAGAAGATTATCGACGAAAAACTTGATTCTGACTGTAAAGAACGTGATTGAGAGTCACCAATATCACACTTCATCTCATAAATACCTGCAGTTTTTGGTTTTAATACAAAAAAACAATATTCTTTACTTGTTTATCAAATTTTTAGCTTGACAAGAAATGGTGTTTGGATGTTGAGAAGATAAGGTAACTCAAACTGTACAGGTACTCTTGGGAAAATGTTGAGAAAATGAAAACTCAGTAACATATGTGACGTCGAAGATTTTGCTGCTCCGTGACTTAATAATTATAAGAATAATAATAATGATAATAATAATGCTTTATTTAGAGAAGGTAACCCGATTAGTAAAGCTACTATTCTTCCCCGGGGCCTTCTAAATTCAAACAAAATACATGTATTACATAAAATGATACAATCAAAGATAAAACGTAAAGTTTGTTAATGCATGAGCTGTTATATGTAAAGTACAGCTAATGAATAAAGACTCAAAATAAAGAAGTAAATTATAATAATTGTTCAGGAGACATTTTAAAACAATAGTAATAATCAAAGATCATGTACAAAGGAAATATACAAACATTTATTTTAGACGTTGGCTAATTATAATTTTTTCTACATTTTGTCTAAAAAAAGCTAAAGATGGTGACAATTTAACATGTAATGGCAGGTTATTTCATAAATTTACACCTGAATATTGAATAGAATTCGTAAATAGAATTGTTCGATGTTTTGGTAAACGAAGATTATAATTTAATTCTGAACGTAAGGAATAAGAATCATGGCTAAGGAAAACAAAAAGGTCCTGAAGATATTCAGGGCTCATATCATAAAAAGTTTTGTACAATAAAATATACTTATGTAGCGTGACTAATTCAAACACAACTAGCCATCCCAGTTTTTCAAACAATGGTTTTGATGGCTTGTCAGGTGCTGCATCAAGAATAATTCTAGCAGCCCGTTTCTGAAGTTTATGAATTCTTTCAATGCTAGTTTTAGATGCATTACCCCAAATGGTAAGACAATAGTTTATTGAAGGCAAAATATATGCATGATAAAAAAGTTTTCTGGTATTTAATGGAAGGAATTTCTTAATTTTACGAAGTGTGAATAACTTGTATGTTAAGGATTTACAAACTGAGTCTACATGATAATTATAATGAAGATTTTGATCCATCTGAACACCTAACAGTTTTTCAACTTCAACATTTTCAAGCTTTTCTCCAGATCTGGAATATCTAATTTTGACCTCTTTTATTGTGCACACATAAGCATAGACTTTGATTTGTTCGTGTTCAGAATCATTATACCCGCACTTTCTAAAGAAAGTTCGGGTATATTGTTGTTACTCATGTCCGTCCGTCTGTCTGTCACACTTTTCTTCCCTGAACTCCTCCTACATTTTACATAGACTAATCATCTTTTTGGAGATGGTTGGTGATGTCATGTAGATGTGCAGTAAGGTTTTGGAATTTTGATTTTGCCCCGGGGGGTCAAATGGGGGTCAAAAAATGACGTTTTTTTATGCAAAAAGCCCCGTCTTCCCTGAACTCCTCCTACATTTTACACAGTAGCCTAATCATCTTTAGGGAGATTGTTGGTGGTGTCATGTAGATGTGCAGTAAGTTTTCGGAATTTTGATTTTTCCCCGGGAGGTCAAATGGGGGTCGAAAAATGACGTTTTTTATGCAAAAAGCCCCGTCTTCCCTGAACTCCTCCTACATTTTACACAGTAGTCTAATCTTCTTTTGGGGGTTGGTTGGTGGTGTCATGTAGATGTGCAGTAAGTTTTCGGAATTTTGATTTTTCCCCGGGGGTCAAATGGGGGTCGAAAAATGATGTTTTTTATGCAAAAAGCCCCGTCTTCCCTGAACTCCTCCTACATTTTACACAGTAGCCTAATCATCTTTTGGGAGATGGTTGGTGGTGTCATGTAGATGTGCAGTAAGTTTTCGGAATTTTGATTTTGCCCCGGGAGGTCAAATGGGGGTCGAAAAATGATGTTTTTTATGCAAAAAGCCCCGTCTTCCCTGAACTCCTCCTACATTTTACACAGTAGCCTAATCATCTTTTGGGAGATGGTTGGTGGTGTCATGTACATGTGCAGTAAGTTTTCGGAATTTTGATTTTGCCCCGGGGGGTCAAATGGGGGTCGAAAAATAATGATTGTTATGCAAAAAGCCCCGTCTTCCCTGAACTCCTCCTACATTTTACACAGTAGCCTAATCATCTTTTGGGAGATGGTTGGTGGTGATATGTAGATGTGCAGTAAGTTTTCGGAATTTTGATTTTGCCCCGGGGGATGAAATGGGGGTGGAAAAATTACGTTTTTTTAAGCAAAAAGACCTGTACATGTATTCCCTGAAGTCCTCCGTAATATTACTCAGAAGCCTAATCATCTTTTAGGAGAGTTAAATATTTTGAAAATTAGGTAAAACATCAACGTCAAGGGGTAAAAAAAGCATCGCATGCTGGGAATCATCTTGAATTCTTATGAGTTATTAATGTACATGTCAAATGTGAGAGTCATATTTCTTCTCAATCAAAAGTTATAAGCAAATGCAGCAATTTTGAAAAGTAGGTTAGGCTTCAAGGTCATGGTCACAGAGTTAAAAGTCATGATTTATTTGGAAAGGTCTTAACACAGGTAATAATATACATGCAGTATAATGTGAATGCCCTAACTTTTCTCTTTCAAAATGATGAATTTATAACAATTTAATTTTTTTGCTAGTAGGTCAAACTTCTAGGTCACATGTAAAAACAAACCATGCCATTCTCACAGGTAAATACTAGTACATAAGTTTAATATGAATGCCTTGTCTCTTCTCATTCAGTAGATATGACCGTGATGACCAAGGTTAAATTTATTGAGACAGATGGACAGTCTGATATACAAATGTACATAATTCTATATGAATTGGGTAAAATTGGCCCAGTGGTTCTAGAGAAGTTAAAAATGTAAAAAGTTTTCAGACAAACAGATGGTCCACACGTCACAACAGACGTTATATGATAAGGAAACCAGAAAAACTCAAATGAGTGTTTTGAAAGGGATACAATATTGTTACAGAATTTGAAAAGCTTTTTCTTTTCTTGCAAAGATATGCATGACCAACATATTCATGTTTTATATTTTCTTTAGTAATTTGTTTGTTTGTTGTGAATACATCTCTCTCACGAATTTTTCCCTCATATTGAGACACCACCAAATAATAATGAAGACAAGATGTGTTTGTGAAACACTGATGCCCCTGTATGGAAGTCTATGGTGAAGGTGGAAGATTCTCAAATATATGTCAAACTCAAAGGCCAAGGTCAAATGGTTCAAATTGTTGGTATCAGAAGTCAGAAGTCTTGTCACAAGGAATACACATTTGAAATGAATAATCCCTAGTACTTCCTGTTCAAAAGTTAATTGCCAAGGTTAAAGTTTTTTTTAAAGTGGTTCAAACTCTAGGGTCAAGGTCAAACATATTTATACCTGTTGACAGTTCACAATGAATACACATGTTAAGCTTGAAAGCCCTAGCACCTACTGATCAAAATTTAGGCCAAGTTTAAAGTTTAGTATTTTTCTTGTAAAAATGTGTAAAAATCCTAGGTCAAGCGATCAAGAGGTCAAAATTAATGGTACCCAAATAAAAGGTCTTCTCACAAGAAATAAACCTATGAAATGTGGAAGCCATGTGTATAGCCCATCCCACGTAAAACTTATGGGCAAGGTTAAAGTTTCTGCAGACAAATAGACAGACATTATATAAACACAAGAAACAAAATATGTATATTAATTAGTCAAATGGGATCACAAAATAGATTGTTATTTCAGAGACAGGGAGTGGCTAGGGAGATTGGACCCGCCTGGAATTTGCTTTGTTATTTAAACAAGTCTATATATATATATATATATTCTGAAGCAAATAAAAAATGACTTTGGACATCCTCCCCCTAACTTAGAAAACATTGACCCCACTATCATTGTTTTTATTTTGTTTATTTGTTTTCAGTTTTTTTCTTCTGCTTGTCAGGAAATTCTGGGCTGGATTTTTTTTGACTGAGATGTGAACCCCACTCCCCACTCCCGAAAAAAAATTCTGGATCTGCACCAGTATTGGCAGTAACTGAATGTCACATCGACAACGGGAGATAACTTCACAATATGAAATTCGTCTAGTGTGGCATGCGATGATCTTTGAACCGTTTTGAGCTTTAACCTAATCGTTTGGGTTTATTTTACCCCCACTATACTTAAACTTGTACTTACCGACTGTCATGGGTCATGTGAACTTCATGGAATATAATCGAATTATAACACAAAATGAATTAATCCAATGCACACCAGACTGCAGCATGTGCTGTTGCTGTCCCATTCTTCAAACCTTCGTCGATTCCGTCACCTTATCAGATGAAGTGGGAATCGGCCGAATGGTATTTAATCTGAAAATATGATAATATGGGTGACGAAACCCAATGTGATGTAGAAATTTTCCAAAAGGTGTTTACATGTTAACATGTATAGTACAAGAACAAATTTTAAATTAATTCATAACAAACAATGTTTTAACAAAACTTTTCCATCTAGCCTATTCCAAAAAAAGTATGTGTTGTGTGTTTGTGGTGTCGAGGGGGGATTAGTAAATTTAAAAGGTCCTATTATGAGCAAAACATTTATCAAAATCTAATTTACATCATTAATTAAATTCAAACTGGTAATGAATTAAGCATGTAAAATGCATATAAGAGGTTCCGAGTCATAGGTCACAGGGTCACAGGGTCTGAGAATTTCATACTCAATTTGACGAATACATGTTCTGTGCAAATTATAGAATAATTTTGACTTTTTCCTTGGAAAGCCGCCCAATATGTAGGAGTGTGTATTTAGAGGCAAACACCTTAGTGCGGGTATTACTGTCTCATGACAGCATCTAGTTTGGTTCTGTAAACACCAGTTTTCAATTTCGCATAAATCATAATTCAAATATGTTTCAATATTATGTACATTGCTATCAGATAAATGCAGAGTTGCATCATCTACAAACATATCAATATTACAGTAATTAACACATAAAGGAAGGTCATTTGTATACAATAAAAATAGGAGTGGGCCTAAAATAGATCCCAGGGGCACCCCTGCTGTGATAGGTAAGATATCGGAAGAACATGCACCAATTGTAATTTACTTTGAGTTCTTTCATTTAAATAAGACTGAAACCATTTAACTGTAAATGAATCAAAGTTATAATGCCTCAATTTCTCAATAAGTTATCATGGTTGACTAAATCGAATGCTTAACTGAAATCTAGAAATGCTATGTGCCAGTGAGCTTTCCTTGGTCCATTGCATGCAACCAGCTGTCAGTAAGTTTGGTTAGTGCCGTTTGGCAAGAATGGAATTCCCTAAAACCACTTTGTGAGCTTGTAATGAGATCAAAAGCTCTGGTGAATTCACGTACTTGTTTAGCAACATGTTTTTCAAAAATTTTTGATAAAGTCGGTAGGATAGATATTGGCCTGTAATTACTTGGATTATTTTTACCGCCCTTTTTATATATAGGTGTGACTTTAGCTTGTTTCATATGCAAAGGAAAGATGCCATTAATAATCCTAGTATTAATTAAATGAGTTATAGGTTTAGAAATCATATCTGCAAAAAGTCTTAAGAGGCGGGGACCAATGAAATCTATACCTGCCGATTTACTAATGTCAAATGTGCGTAGCATTGAGAAGACCTCGTCTTGTCTTACAGGAAGTAAGCTAAATACATTTTCATCACTAAGATTCGACTTTGTGAATTCTTTTAACTTTTCTGGTTTACAGTTACGTTTTGGTAATTCAGTTAATAAATTGCTGGAAATTTTTGTAAAGTGTTAATTAAAAATAAAAAATACAATATCTTGTGTATCGTCAATTTCTGATCCGTTGTCCTTAATATGAGTGAAGAAAAATATTTTGGCTTTGAGGCTAAATCGTTTAGATAGCTCCACAGTTCTTTAGAATTAGAACTCTCCTCAACTGCTGATTTGTAATAAGTACATTTAGCATTATTAATCAAAAGCGTAACTTTATTCCTCCAATGTCGAAAATTTTCAAAGTCTTTGTGATGATGTTAGTAATCTCTCAAATGTCTAGCATCATTAATTTCTTGTGTTAACCATTTTGGACGAGACTCATTTTTCACACGTTTAGTCTTTACTTTAGCGTGTCTATTTAGAATAGTATTAAACATATTGTTGAAGTTCGTTAAGATATCGTTAGGATTGTGCAAATTCGTAAGGGTATCAAAATTGACACTTTTTAAATCGGAAAGAAATTCTTCTTCATTAAAATTCTTAAAGTCATGGTATTGAATTTCAGTGTGTTTTCCCTTACGCTGCATGCTGTTAGATCTGCGTGTTGCACAAACAGGGTAATGGTCAGACGTAGCTATGGGTGGTACTTGGATTTCACAGATGAGGTCAGGTTAGGTAGTGTAGAAATGATCAATAAGAGTAGATGAGGTGTTAGTAATTCTAGTAGGTGTGGTAATTAATTGAGTTAGTCCAAATTCTTCTAGTGCAGATGTCCAGGGAAGAGGGGGGGGGGGGTTCTTTTAGCAGATCAACATTAAAGTCACCTGTTAGTATGATTTTTTGGTCATCACAGCAGGAGGCACGGTTTATCTCCCTAGCTAGGTCCTCCACCCAGCAGGTTTCGACGTTGATAGGATAGATTATTTGAGACATAAATAACTATTCCACCACCTGCCTTATTTTGTCGATCTTTCCTTTCAAATACATAACCATCTATATTCAAATCTGCGTCACTAATTCGATCGTTTAAAAAAGATTCACAAAGGCCCAATACATCTATAGATCGTTCATTTTGCAAAATTAATTTAAGTTCGTCTAATTTTGGTAGAAGATGACACACATTAAAATTTCCAAAACGCAAACCTTTTTTAACTAGACCAAAACCATAATTTACCAGGGTACAATTATTAGATGTGTTTATTGCTTTCAAATTGGTAGAATTTAGACTTTCAGGGATAGGGCTTTTGCTTATCCTCTGTTTCGAACTAGATTTATGCTTTGTTTTGAGAGAATACATATTTTTGGCAGATGAATATTCTTTCTGAGAATTTTTAAATATACATTTACATTAATTTTTGTTACATTCTAAACATTAAGTTTCGAGAGGTAAAAAGCTATTTTGCAGACTTTGAAATACTCTCTGTATATTCGGCCTGACATTCATTGCCCCTGTTCAAGTAAGGACAGAACTTTTGTTTATGTCCAGGTTCCCCGCACTGCCAACAGTCTACAGGATGAATGGTCTTATTCTCCACAGTAGTAGCAACATGTATATTTCATCGATGCGTAGGGAGCCGGTACTTGATGCTGCTTCAGAACAGGGACATGTTTATTGTAGAGTTTCAGGAGAGAGCCAGTTCCTTGGTCGGATAAATGTATACCATCATTCCAGTATAAAGGGGAATTCCAGTCTTTGAAAATTTGACCTGATTTGATCACTGTCGCACCACACAATTCACAAACGAAACGCTTAATTCACTTCAATGATCTGCATCTTTTCGAGGCATGACTTCACAAATGAAAACATTAATATTCGAATCCCTCTTCTTTAGGTCCATTACTATTTCGGAAAAGTCATTTTCTACTGCTTCCATATTGCGGTTATTTGAAGCATCATTTCCTCCAGCCTGAATTATGACGTTTTCTAGAGAAGACACATCATATTGTTGTAGTTTCTTACAGATATAAGAAATACTGGCTCCTCTGTTTGTACTTACACTAACATTTGAATGTAATCCACGGGTTTTTAATTCGTTGCAGAATTGAACTGCCGATCAGGAGTATAGTTCTCTGCTGGTTGCTAGATGTGGAATTACGTTTTTTTCTGGAAGAAATTGGTTCCAATTTTCCGATGCACAGGTTGTCGTGGTTCTGTTTGTAGAGCATTTTTTCATAGGTATTTCTGGGATAACTTTATCACACTGTACATATCTAGAAGTGACATTTTTAGAAGCCCTTGGGAGATCACTTGTACAATTACCTTTATGTTTGAGGACTGTAGAGATTGTCTGAGTACTTGAACTAGTTAGACATTTATTTGCATTTTTACCCAGTTCCTTTTTTAATGACTCGATTTCCTGTGTTAAGCGATGGACAATTAATGAAAGTTCCTCCACACGTAAAGCAGAATCACAGCACCTGATGCATTCTTTAGATCCATTACACGGAGCAACATTTGATAGGTCCCTCCTTGGTGTAGATGCCATTTGTGGCGGTGGTTGGGAAATGATGATATTTGATTCATTGATGTCACATGCGTAAACACTTATTTCCTCAATGAATTTCTCGCACCATGATGATGCTGCACTCCCCTGAATATGGAGTACCGAGGTGCTTCTGTAGATTGTAGCCGTAACAGATCTACAACTAGTCTTAAAAATATGGCCATCACCATTAGTAGTTTTCTCACATAACAATTCCTGTTGCAGATATTAAAAAATGCTGTCATATTTTTTTGGGGCAAAGTTCACAGTTAAACTCCTCTTATTGGTGGTAACTTTCAGAAAGCTCGTCATTTAGTGGATTTGTGAATCCAGTAAAAGAATCCAGAATTTATCTAAAAAGGCTGGAACTTGAGCTCACATCCATCATTTGATATACTACATAGTGATTATAATAAAAGAAAAACAGGACTTAATTTGCAATCCAAATCAAACGCAATTACACTTGAGCTAAGTAGGTAGCTCAGGTAAAATCAGGAGCCAAATTTAAACACGTCTTATCACCTTGGCGTCTTATCGGAATATGTCCTGAAAAATCAATCAAAATTGAAACCAATTTACCAACATTCTGATATGAAATTTTGAAGACCATATATGTAAAAATTCTTTTATACTATGTGTGACATTTTGCCCGATTATGTATCAAATATTTTTTCTGTGCAACGTAATTTTTGAACGGCCCTCGTACATTATTCAAAAACCATGCAAATAAAGTATTAAGGAAATATGGAGAAAAAGGACAGTATTCTAGCTCAAAGTCCATTTATACGATACAAATCTGGAGCAGCGCAAATACGAACTTCCAAATACATCCTAGTTGGAATCAAGATAAGAGTGAGCATCCCCTGCCGACCGGTCACACCTGCCATGTGCTCCTTGCCATGGTTTGGAAAAACGGAAAAATCTGCAAACAATCCACTTTGTTGATTATTGCCTTAAATTAGTACGAAAAACATCAGTCATAATTGACTCAGTTAACTTCCTTTCTTATGCAGCAATATACCTTCATCACGGAGTGTATATATCTCAGTTGATTCGATACGCAAGAGCATGCTCTACGCATGAAAAATTTTGAAACGAGGTAAAATATTGACAAACAGGTTGATGAAACAAGAATATCAGTAGTCTCGTTTAAAGTCATCATTTCGTAAGTCTATGGTCGATGCAATGACCTTGTCAGCAAATACAAGTTTTCATTGAGTCAAATGCTGACTGACGTTTTTCATACTAATTGTTAGTCCATTATTTATGCACTGAATTGACGACGGATTTTCCGTTATTTACTGATCATGACAATGAGCACACGGCGGGTGTGACCGGTCAGCAGGGGATGCTCACTTCTCCATGGTACCTGATCCCATCTCTGATGTTTCGGAAGTCCGTGTTTGCTTTGCTCCTATTTTGTATTGTTTTATGGACTTTGATATTGAATATTGTTTCTTAAACATTGTTTTCGCTGACAAGGTCATTGTTTCTACCGTAAGACTTAAAAATTTAAGCGAATTTGTTGATATATTTGAATGAAAACGAATTTGTTGATACCTTTGTTCCATCACCTTATCTGTCAATACCTTGTACTGTTTTAGAATTTGTTCACATGAAGAGCATGCTATTGCGTATCGAATCAACTGAGAGATGTTGACCCCATACTCAGGTGAAAGGAGTATATTTCTAAATAAGTAATTAAGAGAAGTTGACACTTGAAATGTGGCACGTGTTTCATTTATCATAAAGCTATGTTTATGGTTGCTCAAGTCTCTATGTTTTAGTGCTTTCTTTTATAGTTTTCGATGTTTGATATCATTTAACTATAGAATAGAGAAAAGGGCAGCAATGCAAAAAAAAAATTAATTTAAAATTAAAACAGTCTTAAACAAATCTTCGCTTTGTTTTACCATTAATATATTTAGTTACATGTACTTTGATTTTTAGAATGAAAGCATTGATGAAATTTAACACTATGCATATTTATTGCAGTGCAACCCTTTGTGTGTCAAATATAATATACGTCAGCTCGTTGGGAAAACACAAAGTCTCTGAAAAATGTTCCATGTATATTCTTAAAACATTCGTTTGGGTTTCAATATCTTTAAATAAGTATTATGACTGGCGAATACTTTCAGATTTATAGAGGAAATAGCAATTCAAGAAATTATAAAATCGATTAATGAAAATAAGGAAGCTAAGACTGAGAGGATATTGCAAACATACTGCAATCTCTTCCTTGTGTTTTCCTTTGTGGAAGTTCAAACTGAAGGTGGTCTAACCAAAACACCAGTATTATAATCATACAATTTTTAATTTGTGATATTTATATTACAGACTGTCCTGAATCTTGGAAAAAGAACGAAGGGAATAGTTATTGCTTTGTGAAAAAAAAACTTCAGTGGAGTTCTTCAAAGGTACGTACTTTAATTAAACATATTGGACAAACCATGCATACCATGAGCTATCTTTTATCTTTTTTAATAAAAATGAAAAAGCAAAAATTTTGGAATGTTGTGAAGAGGTATCAAAAGTGCAGAAAGATTTTGTTTCTGGTATAATTAGAAGTATCATTTTAAAAACCATTAAACGGAATGCAAGGCATAACAGTAAAATATGCTTATGGTAACGACACGACACCTAAAATCAGTTGACGCTTCAAAATGTATTGCAATTCTTAAAGATAAAACTTAGTTTTATTATCAAAACAAAATCGTTGGTCCTAAGCACGTAGTTTTTAGCGGGTTTTACTGTATATTTTATCTCTGATCAAAGCCAGATAGTTTTTAGGAGTATACATGTAGCTCTTTTCTTGTCTAGTACATTTACGTAAGTTTATAAAAAACTTCACGGACTGATGCAATAAAATAAATTCTATGCAGTTGTTGATTACAATATCTATAAGGTACATAAAACAACAAAATTTTAAGAAGTGTTGGCAAATAGAGATTGCGTTCAAACGCATAATATTGCGATTAATCGCAAAAATGTTGCATTTAATCGAAAAAGTATTGCGTTTAATTGCAATTATAATTGAGTTTTATCGCATTTATAAATGCGTTTAATCGCCATTTTATTGCGTTTAAACACAAAAATTATTGCATTTACACGCAATAAAAATATTTCTTTCTCTGAACAGTCCTCAACGGAATTTCGTAGTTTTCGAAGTGAGAAAATATAAGAATTAAATGAACTTAAGGAGAAAAAAAAATGAAAAATGTCAATATACATTTTTGCAAAAATTGAATCAAGACCAATTTTATCTACAGTGAGATTTAGAAAAAAATTAACATAAAATAGAAGAAAATTTTAAATACTTTCAAGAATATTTTTAGTCTCGTTCAATCAGACCAAAGATTCTTGTAAATAGTTATGATAAAGAATGTAAATAACACGCAGAGGACATTACTTTGTGTTCATTTTGACTGATTGATTGTTTGTTGTTTAACGTCCATCTCTAGAATTTTCACTTATAAGAGACGCCGCCACTTGCCGGTGGAAGCTACAAATTTGTCATATATATATATATATATATATATATATATATATATATATATATATATATATATATATATATATATATATATATATATATATACTCGGCACTCAGGGCCCTTGATCAATGAGGTATCATTTTCATTCCAGCACTTACTGCGGCACGGAATCACGGTTTATAATGTCTCAGTCAAAGGCCTCCACGTCCCACAGCGGGATTCAACTTCTTACTTAGAGCAGACGCTCTAACCACTGTGCCACGCGGGCGACTTGTTCATTTTGAAGTTACAGCAATGAAGGAGAACCTAAGAGACACTGTGCAATTGTATATTCGAGAGGTGTTAATCAAATATTATATGGATACTAAAATCTCAAACTCCTTGTTTTTGAATATTATAGACAACTACTTTGTTCATTAAAAATGGACTCGTACATATACTTACCTTGTCATAATTCATTTCCAAATTGGTTTTGTCAAAACCATTCTGATAGCATCACTAGTTCTCTGAATTTCATAATTAAAAGACGCTTGAGTTCCTGATTTACAATATCTATGTAGTTTTTGGAGATCAGGTCTTCCAACAGTCTTTTGCAATTTCCGTTCGTATTAATTGCATCTGGTTATTAGCAGACCTTTTTTGCATTCATATGAAAAAGAATTTATTCAAAAGGTACGAAGTTTATATGTGAAGAAGAGAACACTTGCTCTGGCTTTCAACTCGAATTCATATACTAATGAATGAAGAAATATCTTGTATGTCGTTGGGTTAAACTAATTGTTTTAGCTTTCGACAATACTTTTGCAAAGGCAGTGCACATCACACTTACCTATTATCAGCATTTAAACTCTTTTCTAACTACTTTAACTTGTAGAATCAGAAAACCTGAATGATTTCGTCCCCTTTACCAAATGAGGTACAAGTCTTCTGCGGTGTGGTGAGGTATTAGTTGAGGAAGGAATCGGCTGAGGCGCACTTAGTAACAAGCTTTGGCAAACAATCTGCCCAGCAGAGATTTAAGGAGTCTACTAAAAAGAAATTAGAATTCTTTAATTTCTTTTTCATTGTAGGAAAGCTGCATTTCCATGGGAGCACATCTTCTGGCAATAGAAACTGCAGTTGAGAAAAAATGGATTCAAGACGAAGGTACACGTTGCGTACTTTTGTACACTACAACATTTTATTTCAGCTGAGCTGAAAGCTCAAGTGAGCTTCTCTGATCACATTTTGTCTCGAATCCTTCGTCAATTCTGTCCGTATGTAAATATTTCAAAATGTAGATTCAAGTTTGTTAAAATCATCAACCTCCAGGGGTAGGCTGGGTCGACAATGGGTGATCAAAGTTTTACATAAGAGTTTATGGAAACACATATATTTTTAAAAAAAATCTTTTCAAGAACAGCAGAACAATCATTTGTCATATAAATATGGAAGCATCGTCAGTTTGTGTAAATATAAATTTATTAAAATCTTGATCTCGGGGGTACGGTAGGCCAACGATGAACGAACACGATTTTAAATTTTAGTATAAGGGAAAACTTTTTAAAATAAATTTTCTGTTTATTCTTGAAGATCAAATTTGTAGTAATTTTAAAGATTTATCTCGAAGTTCTTCAGGTAGTGTTGTCTCAAATCATAACCCCGCTGGTAGGGTTGGGCTACAAAAGGCGATCAGTTTTACATAGGAATTCATTTTCAAAAAAAGTCTTTTGAAAAGATTCTTTTTCAGAACAGCAAAACCATAGTCATATCTATATGGAAGCATCCTCAATTTATATAAATTTACAGCTTGCCACCATCCCATCCTATGAATCTTTCACTACTGAACAGAATTATGTGTTCAGCTAGCCGATATGTCCAAGTGAAAAGTGTTTCGATGCGTCCAGTTGGAATCGGGAGGTTATGGGTTGATTCCCATTCACTGCGAAGCATTAAATCTAAACATGGCAGAGCCAGAAACATGTTCTTTCGACTGGCTCCTGTTATGTGAAGAGAAAGACAAGGATATTTCAGTATGAATCACAACTTTTTAAGTAATTTCTATATGAATGCCGAATTTGTGTGAAAAAAATGATTAATGATTTAAAACAGATTCTGGTTGCACACATAGGTACTCTGAAGTTGACATCAAGAAGATGCTTAAGTTTCTGATTGACAATATCTATGTGGTTTTTGGAGACCAGGTATTCCAGCAATCTATTGGAATTCCCATGGGTACAAATTGCGCTCCGTTATTAGCAGACTTATTTATATATTCATATGAAGCAGAATTTATGAAAAATCTTCTGCGTGAAAAAAAAAATACTTGCTGTGGCTTTCAACTCGACATTTCGATATTTCGACTATGTATTGTCAATTAACAATGGTAATTTCCATTCCTACGTCGATACGATATATCTTTTTGAGCTTCATAAAAGATGCCACAGATTTACACGTCTGTTGATTATACTTACATATTTTACCTGAAAAAGACGCTAATGGTAATCTAACAACCAAACTATATGATAAACGTGATGGCTTTAACTTTTCTTTCGTCAACTTCCCTTACTTATGCAGCAATATACATTCATCACCTGCATACGGAGTTTACATATATCTCAGTTGATTAAATACGCAAGAGTATGAAAATTTCTGAAACGAGGTAAATTATTAACAGGCAAGTTGATGAAACAAGAATATCAGCAGTCTCGTTTAAAGTCATCATTTCGTAAGTTCTGTTTGGTGGATGTGCACAGGCACCTGATGTTACTTATTTTTCTCTTAATTAAAAAATATACCCTTACCTTATAATAAACAAGGTCCCCAACGGTGCCATCTTGAATTTTTCTAGGTCTACCACATCCACTTGTATTTTCGTCTGAAACTCCGTCAAATAAATTCCCTGCAACCATATTCTTTCTGTGGCCAGTCTTTCGAGGTCTAAACTTACGGACACTGCAGCCAGAAGGGCGCATCACACTTGCAAATATTAAAAATCCCTCGTCAAACTCGATCTACTGCTTCAACAATCCGAGAAATCGCCAAAGGGGGGCCGGAAGTTTACATCTATATGATAATGGGAATTCCGTATTTGTCACAGACGTGACAGACCTAGAAAAATTCAAGACGGCTCCGTTGGGGACCTTGGTTTATTATGAGGTAAGGGTATATTTTTTTTATTAAAAGAAAAATAAGTAACGTCAGGTGCCTGTGGGTGGATACAATGACCTTGTCAGCAAATACAATTCATCACTGAGTCAAATGTTGACTGATGTTTTTCATACCAATTATTAGTCCATTATACACTGAATTGACGACGGATTTTTTCCGTTATTTCCTGATCATGACTAGGAGCACATGCGGCTGTGACCGGTTGGCAGGGGTTGCTTACTTCTCCATGGCACCTGATCCCATCTCTGATGTTTCGGAGGTCCGTGTTCGCTCTGCTCCGAGTTTGTATTGTTTTATGGACTTTGAGATTGAATACTGTTCGTTATTTCCATATCCTTCTTAAAACACATGTAATGAAAAAAAATAATACTTTCCACAAATTTTACTATAGACGTTGTTGTAGTAACAATACAATTAAGCAATATATGGCAATTAAGAATTCATGCAGTCTTTTCATGAATATTGATGAAGGAAGTGCGTAAACAGTAGGCCTATATATAGATACGCATGCCCAAGGAAAATCACAGACGACGGGGTATGTTGCATTTTGACAACAATTATAAATAAAAGTTTAAATGCGTCATAACAGAGTAGATGGTTGATACTGATAACGTTAAACGATAAGTATCATTAAGAGTAAGACGCTTGCCACCTCAAAAGTGAGTAGTATCTCAAACGGTCTACCTTGTTTTTGTTTATCAATCTATAAATAAGGACGGCGTCACGTAATGGATTTAATTAAAGATGCTATTTCTCTCTTAGCAGGGTTATAAATAATTATAATTTGATAACTTTATAACGCGTTTGATTTTAATGGTGTTATTTACAGTATTTTCGTAACTTTTATTGATAAACAAAATATATATAAATCTTATTTAAACTGACTCAGGTTATAGCATGTATAATCTCATGTCACGGTAGACGTTGGCATGATGTTGTACTCCCACTTTGCATGCATCTGATATTTAGAACAGTAGGTGTGAATTATGTTTTTATAACAATTATAGTTTGCATTCTACCTTAATTTTACCAATTAAGGAAATAAAAAAGAATTATGGAAAAAAGGAGGTTTTGATGAATAAATAACTGAAAATTGATTATAAAGACTTACAAAGAATAAATGAAAAAAAAACTGAGAAAAAAATATTAAAAATACTACCATCCAATTTTGCGAACATTGTCAAGGAAAAATGCAAGCACTCATGCAAAGGGAAAAAAAATCAAATCTTTAAAAATAAATATCCAACATTTTCATTCAATTTCGATTGGAAGCTAGAGAAATTTTATGATAAAGTGTAATAAATCTAAAAATGCATATATAAAGCTTCATAATCTTTCCATGTTTCATTTCCCCCCTATTCCTCAAAGGACACACTTTAGCAATGAAGTAATTAATTTCAAATCTTTATAAAATAGATTTTTTACCGGGTGGTATTCCAGGTGAGGGAGGGGCTTATTTTCAGGTGTGAATTCAACCTGTTCATCTGTCTCCTAATCACTATACACAGGAAGCTGAAATACCCCAGAACTTTACCTGTGTTGGAGATTTGAGACAACATTAAATTAAAGTAAAAAGTTTAAGCTTTTATAATTTATATTGTTTAATTTTTGAATGTTTGAAAACACACCTACCCATTAAAAAATTATTATGAATTTATATGACATAAAAGTTGATAAAACTATAAATTCAAATATTAAAACAAAGATTATTTTAGATGTAAGTAGTAACAACTAATTAGACTTAATTCATTCATCTAATCTTAAATGAAAAGAGAGGCATTTTTTTAAAACTACATTATTTTCTTTAAAAAAAAATAGGTCTATCCTAATCTAGTTTGGTACCAAAACCATACTAGAAAAGATTGTTTGTATATTCTTATCTGAATAACAAAGAAAAATATGTAACCAAAGATTCGAAACACTTTCAAATTACTTTAAATTTAATTACTTCACACAGTGCTGCTCTAAACTTAATCAATAAGATTTGCACTTTAGGTTTAGCATATTAAAATTAATATTCAAAATTTCATTTAAAAAAAATATGTATAAAGTTTAATTATTTTTTAAATATGTATATTATATTATAATACTTTCAGAGATTTTAATAGTAATATAGTATTTCTCCATTCCGGTTCACCCTCCATACCATGTTCGATATACATCAAAGGATCAAAAGTTAATTCAAAGGTCCCCATGAGTGCAAAACAAGGTGTACAGGGTATACACAGGGACTAGTAAGTACATGTCAATCAGTTCCAGCCATCCAATGATGGACCTTCATGCACTTGATTGACAGGGCTACCCATACCAGGTATTTTTGAAGGCGGTGCTTAAAATCTCTGCCTTTAAATAAAAAGCCCCGAGTCCGTTAAACAATCTATAATGAAGCATTTCAACGCTTTGTGATTTCCCCTCATATGATGGAAATAATATCGAATAAGACCTACAATCACAAACAACCAACCGATTGAAAATTAATTTTAATTCATCTTTAAAACACACATGTTAAATATTAGTCAACTAGAGAACATTGAAATTTTTTAAAGGCCTACGTGTAGCGCATTTACTTTGTTTCTAAAATAACATTCCTCCAAAAAAAATTATATAAAACTTCAGGCATATAAAAAATATACTCACATAAATTCCTAATCTATCAGTGAAGTACTAATACAATTAATTACAGGATCGTTCCTAATATTTTTAATTTCAGCCTCTGGGGATGCTTGGTGGATCGGGGGTACTGATTCAAACTCGGAGGGCACGTTTTACTGGGAACACTCTTCCAAGACAATGACGTACACAAACTGGGATTCTAAACAACCAGACGGTGATGCAAACGAAAATTGCGTGTCAATACGTGGAGATGGTTTTTGGCATGATTACTCATGCAATAGCACGTTTTACTATATTTGTGAAAAGTATTGGTACACGGTGTAATGTAAGCCATGCAAGAGAATGACTAAAATCGTAATTTATTAATTTATAAATGCACAATATTAGTTCTCTGGAACATTTTGGATACAATTTTTGTAACAAGTACATGTAAATGATATATTACGTTTTTTGTATATGAGGATCCTCTCTCTCTCTCTCTCTCTCTCTGTTTTGTTTTCAGAAATGATAGCAAGTTCAATGTACATGGTAAATCTATTAGCTACATCACATCATTTGTGAATTTACTAGAAACGCAGAAATAACGAAAAAAAAAAATTGGCAGTTATCAATATATTTATTAAATTTGAAACGGTGCAGGCTCACAAAGTGAAGAATTGTTTACAGTACGTGCGTCATAAAAACATTATATTACAGAACAGTAAATATTGGATACAGTTGCCGATCAAGGACATATGCAACGTATCTTAACTGCTGATATGTTTTCAAGATATTTTGAATAGGTTAAGATCATGCTGCCATTAGATGTTCATAAATACAATTCAGCATGCATACCCAGAGGTTTTGAAAAGATCAATTGATGAAAATTCTTCAATAATTCAAAGAAAAATGAACAAAAATTTCCAGTTATAAACATATATTCGAGATCTTTTGGTTTTTCAAACTTGTCTAAGAAGAAGTGTACAACATATATGAACATTAAAATGCAACATACAATCCCTTTAAGTATTGGAACTCTCCAACTCCAGAGAAAAGGACGTTGGAGTTCTAAAACTACGTTGACTGCATATGTCCTAAGAGCACGAAAAGTGTCTTTATCTGATCATTGGATCATAATATGTCATGATGTATTTATAATTTGAATAAGTTAATCAATTTTCTTTCCCTGTTTCTATTTTGTAAACTGAATTAAGTTAATTGATTTTATCATGCTATTGGTTCAATGCTGATTAAAAGTAGGTCAATACTAGTTTTATCCTTTGCTTGTTGACACTCATCCTAGCATTGCTGAATTTAATGCTTTTTAGGTTATAACGACGTTTATTAATATAACACTATTACTTCCCTGCACTGTCAAACTATATATATACTCAACAACAAAAAAAGAGAAACGCATATTCAGATTTTAATATGAAAATCTAAGTTTTCACTTTAAACCTTATTTCATTTAAGGTGTTTTTGTGATAAAAATCAAACATGTCTTATGTTGCAAATTAAAAAGTAAAGTTGATGTCATCTTCATCTCCGCCAAATTCAAGAGGGATAACATTTATTTATGTACTCTGCAACGTCTCAACGCTAGCGGGTCTCCAACCAATGTAGGGATGCCGTGGAGGAATATCATATCCTCTCAGTCTTTTATTAACTGTTTGTGCACATTAATGCTGATTTCTTCATTTTGTGCAGCAGTTCTGAATTGATTGCTGAAAAAGGGGGTGGGGTCTGACGGTCCTTTCTAGGTGTGGTAACCCGTTGACGGCCAGTTTTTGATCTGTTATCCGTGTTCTTAGCTGGTGGAGACGCACGATAAACCACTGCAAAGCCAGGTATAGATTTGATAGGAGTGTTTATTGTTTCTCTCAATTCCAAATATCAATGAAAATAGAGTTTCATAGGAGAACTTGGGATGCATTTAAAAAAAAAAATTTCAGGTGTAAAATCAGAATTAGAATTTTGGTATAAAGATTAAAACATTACCAAGTTTAGTTTAAAATTTGTACAGAAAACATTGACGAAAGTATATATACAAGCGCAGGTTTTGTAGGGGAAAATATTTTAGATACCGTGCATGATATATTCACATAGTTAGAAATTTGTAAGAGTTCCACATGGAGAGAATTAGATCGGTAGAACTTATATTGGAGAGTATTAAAAAGCCACCAAAACGTAAGTTGGTTAAAATTTATACTGACAATCAAAATGTGGTACATACATGTATATGTTAAGGTAGGACAAAACACATATGGATTCTATTTTAACCAATTTCTTAAAAAGTACCGGAGAAAAGAAGAATTATATTACTATTTTGACAACAATGAATGATACTTGTAAGAGAAAAAATAAGTTTTAGCATGTTTGTGTCATATTTTGTGAAAAAATCGGAGAATCCTATATATTGGTCACTTGGGGGCTTACATTTTGGTCTGTGTTTATGCTATCTAAGTGCAATAAACAAGCATGTAACAGTCTATTACAAAATGCTGTGTAACTTTTGTTCCATAAATAGTAACGTTAGGGGGCTGATATTTGGACACATATATACGAAGTATCCATTCTTAATGCACTACAAAGGTCAAGGTCATATCAAGAGGTCAAAGGTCAAATACTGTGACGTCATCTACTGAATCTCTTAGTTTTTTTGCCATTAAATTTTTTTAATCGTCAAAATATCTGAAACCACCGGTTCAATTTTCTATATGTTTACACATTTTATTCTAGGACCCATTTAAATTATTCTGTTGATTTTTTGCAAAAATTGATTATACACTTTCTCTTAAGAGCAATAAAACTGTCGAATATTTACATGTGAATTTTCAATTCCGATGCTATGTATGTTCTATTTTTACTTAATACCTTGCTCAAATTTTCCAGTTTCAATTTGACTTACCGATTTAAAGTAACAAAAGGTTATCTTTTTAAAAAGTATTACACCAATTTGCAATAGATCAATTAATAATTCTAAAATAAGGCTCATTCTCAAGTCGAATGTCTGATTTCACAATCATCTTACAGGGGTCTGATAGGCCATATTTCAGACTATGTGGGCAAAAAAATGTGTGGTTCAATTTTTTTCATATCACATATAAAGAGAGATTTTGAGTCTTAGAACAGAATAGCAAAGTTTCAGAAAAATTGAATTTAAGGAAAATTTTGGCCTATCTATGATGTCCTACCTTAAGTAGGTAGCATAACCACAGATTTGCAAAATCTTGCCATGAATATTGAACAAATATGTATAAATAATTGCATTGTAATTGAACTGGAATGGAAACCTATAGATCTAAATATACAAGCAAACTATCTTTAGTTAATAGTACTATATACTGTTCAGTGTCAGACTGTCTCTTTGAATTGTGTGACGAGAAATGGGGGCCCGATAACATCCGAAAAATTTGAAAAATGATTTTAAAAAAATTGGATAAGTTTAATTCCAGATTTTGGGTTCTATGAACGCATGGAGGAGATGCACATTAAAGCAATCATTGCAAAAGGTTCTTAATTGAGGGAATCATGATCTTTGAATGGGCGACAGACTTTATTTCCATTGTGACATTCTGTCAATGATTATGCCAAACGTTGGTCTAAATATAAAAAAAGGAGACCTGAGCACTTTGTCAGCTTTAGAATTATATTAAAGCATCGTATAAGAAATTTTCATTTTCACTAAACCAAAAGTTCCAACAGACAAGATTTGTAATTTAACAATAACTTATTTGTTTGTGGAATTCATTCTTTTAAATCTATAAAAAAAAAAACAAAGAACTTGGTTTTATTTGTTCTTCTGGAATCCAAAATATAATCAAACTTTTCAACGAAGAATTTTTTTTCAAATTCACATTTAAGTGTTTAATACTTTTAACATACCAGTCAAGAAAATGAGTTTTACTGTAATACTGGATTTCTAAACTTCATAAAAATAATTAAAAATAAAGATACATTATTGTCCAGCAAATATTTCACCAAGCTCATATGTTTACTCCTTACGAATGTAAAGGAAATCTTCAAACTAACACGCTATGTTACACATCTACAGCATATTCTAAAAGTGGTAATAACTAGTGCTTATTGTAACGGGGACCGTTACAGATGTTCCCCAAACGCTCCCCAACTCCCTTTTATAGTCATATTCCCTGTAAGCGTAATTAAATAAGACAAACTCTATGCATTTGAGACTTTAACAACGTTTACCCAAAAGTGTACTATGTTCATTCAAATTTTAACATTGCACACTTACACATGTTAAATGCATGTGCGTAATGACCATATCATATTGTCTACACGATTTTCTATATATTATAATATGCTAAATATTAAAGTATTTAATCCAAAAGTATAAAAAAAACGCTCATTCAAGTGTATTTTTATTTTACCCATTTCACGTGCACGCACGTGCATACATGAGTATGGTGACCATACCTTCTTGTAGAAGTCCATTACATCTATCTATGTTCTAAATCTTTTAGTGCCATATTCCCTGTTATATGCTATATATAGGAAAGCATTCAGTCCAAAAGTATTAAAAATCACTCATTCAAGTGTATTTCTTATTTCATTCGTTCCAAATGCACGCACGTGCGTGCACGTGCATGATGACCATACCTTCTTGTAGGAGTCCCTTATATTTATCTATGTTCTGAATCCCATCCTGTTTGGTTGAAAAACAAGGGAGTTATAGCCATTTCAAGTTTCAGCCAATCAGATTGCAGCACACGTGCATGCGCGTGATTTCATGATTTTTTTTCTATATCGCATTGTAGGATATCCTAATGAATGATTATGTTTTAAATTTCAAAGCATTTCGTCAAAAAACAAAGGAGATATAGTCATTTAAAGTTTCAGCCAATCAGATTGCAGCACACGTGCATGCACGTAATTTCTTGAAATTTTTTGTATATCATATTGCAGGACATCCTAATGTATGATTATGTTTAAAATTTCAAAGCATTTCGTCAAAAAACAAAGGCGATATAGTCATTTAAAGTGTCAGCCAATCAGATTGCAGCACACGTGCATGCACGTGATTTCATGAAATTTTTTCTATATAATATTGTAGGATATCCTAATTCATGACTATGTTTTAAATTTCAAAGCATTTCGTCAAAAAACAGAGAAGATACTGAGATTTTTGTTTCAGCCAATCAGAGCGAAGCGCACGTGCATGCACGTGAGTTCGTGCTAATTTGACAGTGTCACATTATCTACACTATTAATATATCTTTATATAATGAGTTTCAAATCATTTCATTAAAAAATGTAAAAGTTATAGCTATATTAAGTATATAAGTCATTTCACGTGTTGCACGCGCACGCACGTGCAGGCGTATGCGCGCAAAATGACCTTCGTTCCGCACACCTACACTACACACCCATTAACCCTAAAAAGGTTTTAGGTCAGTTGGGTGAACAGTTTCTGAGAACACTTCCGGACAAAAAAGTACCGGAGAACAAATAAGAAAAAAAAGAATAATAACTAGTGCTAATTGTAACGGGAACCGTTACAGATGTTCCCCAAACGCTCCCCAACTCCCTTCTCGTGCCTATTCCCTGTAAGTTTCATTAAAGAAGGGCAAAATCTATGCATTTAAGACGTAAACAACGTTTTCCCAAAAGTATACCAAGTATTTCAAATTTAAGCAATGCAGGCGTGCGCATGTGATTGCATGAGCGTAATGACGATATCATCTTGTCTACACTATTTTACTCATTTGCACGTGCACGCACATGCATGATGACCATACCTTCTTGTAGGAGTCCTTTATGTCTGTCTATGTTCTTAATCCCATCCTGTTTGGTTGAAAAACAAGGGAGTTATAGCCATTTAAAGTTTAAGCCAATCAGATTGCAGCGCACGTGCATGCGCGTGTTTTCATGACAATTATTTTATATCATATTGTAGGACATCTTAAATTATGCCTATGTTTTAAATTTCAAAGCATTTTGTAAAAAAACAGAAAAGATATTGAGATTTTTGTTTCAGCCAATCAGAGCAAAGCGCACGTGCACGCACGTGCATGCATGTGAATGGTGACCATACCATCTTGTAGGAGTCCTTTATGTCTATCTATGTTCTAAATCCCATGCTGTTTGGTTGAAAAACAAGGGAGTTATAGTCATTTAAAGTTTCAGCCAATCAGATTGCAGCGCACGTGCATGCGCGTGATTTCATGAAAAATTTTATATATCATATTGTAGTACATCCTAATGCATGTCTATGTTATAAATTTCAAAGCATTTCATCATAAAACAAAAAAGATATTGAGATTTCTGTTTCAGCCAATCAGAGCAAAGCGCACGTGCATGCGCGTGAGTTCATGCAAATTTGACCATGTCATCTTATCTACACAACTTATATATCTTTATATAATGAGTTTCAAAACATTTTATCAAAAAATATAAAAGTTACAGCCATATTAAATATATCAGTCATTTTACTCATTGCACGCGCCCGCACGTGCATGCGAATGCGCGCAAAATGACCTTCGTTCCGCACATCTACACAACATGCCTACTAACCCTAAAAAGGTTTTAACTTAGTTTGGTGAACAGTTTCTGAGAACACTTCCGGACAAAAAAGTACCGGAGAAGAAATAAGAAGAAAAAAAATAATAATAATAATAACTAGTGCTAATTGTAACGGGGACCTTTACAGATGTTCCCCAAACGCTCCCCAACTCCCTTTTGGTGCCATATTCCCTATAAGCTTCATTAAATAAGACAAACTATGCATTTGAGACTTTAGCAACGTTTACCCAGAAGTGTACCAATTTCATTCAAATTTTAGCATTGCACGCGTGCGCATGTGAATGCACGTGCGTAATGACCATATAATCTTGTCTTAACAATCTCTAGATTTTAATATACTAAATATCAAAGTATTTGATCCAAAAGTATTTAAAAATACGCTAATTCAAGTGTATTTTTTATTTTACTCATTTCACGTGCACGCACGTGCTCACATGAGCATGGTGACCATACTTTCTTGTAGAAGTCCATTACATCTGTCTATGTTCTAAATCCCACCCTGTTTGGTTGAAAACCAAGGGAGTTATAGCTGTTCAAAGATTCAGCCAATCAGATTGCAGCGCACGTACATGCACATGTATCCATGTGCATGTTGACCATATATTCTTGTAGAAATCTATTATATCTATCAATGTTCCAAATCCCATCCTGTTTGGTTGAAAATCAAGGGAGTTATAGCTATTTAAAGCATAAGCCAATCAGATTGCAGCGCACGTGCATGCACGCGTTTTCATGATAATTGCTATATATATTATTGTAGGATATCCTAATACATGCCTATGTTTAAAATTTCAAAGGATTTCGTCAAAAAACAAGAAAGATATTGAGACTTAAGTTTCAGCCAATCAGAGCGAAGCGCACGTGCATGCGCGTGAGATCTTGCTTTTTTGACCATGTCATCTTGTCTATGCTTCTAGTATATACTTCTAATATGAGTTTTAAAGCATATCATCAATAATTTAAATAGTTACGTCTGTATCAATTATATTGGACATTTCTCGTGTTGCACGTGCGAGCTCTTGCAAGCACACGTGCATGCACATGCTTTCATGATATTTTTTTTAATACGGGCTGTAGATCTCCCTAATGTATGACTATGTTCAAAATTTCAAATCATTTTATCAAAAAACAAGAAAGATATTGAGACTTTAGTTTCAGCCAATCACAGCGAAGCGCACGTGCTTGCTCGTGCGATGTTACTATTTTGACCATGTCATCTTGTGCATACTACTCATATATCCTTACATTATGAGTTTCAAAACATTTTGTCTAAAAATAGAAAAGTTACGGTTATATCCATTATATATTGGTCATTTCAAGTTTTGCACGTGCGCGCTCTTGCAAGCACGTGCGCGCAAAATGACCTTGATTCCGCAAATCTACATAACATGCCTACTTACCCTAAAAAGGTTTCACCTAAGTCGAATGTGTAGTTTACAAGATCACTCGCGGACAAAATTTTCCCAGGAAGAAAAATAATAATAATAAGAATAAGAA
>NW_026926378.1:0-26984 GCF_032062105.1 Saccostrea cuccullata
GGTCAATAAAGCTTATGCAGTTGGTCCATGTCTCTAACACTTCTCGTTTTGAAAATTTTTAATTATTTCTAAAATTCAAAAAGTTTCAGGGGCAATAACTATTGAAGAAGTCAACAAAGACTTTTGCAATGAATAGATTCCAGAATCCTCTCAATTAGTCGAAGACTTTAGTGAAGGTTTCATATTTGTACGGTTTATGGTTTCGCAGTAGTAGCGATAACAAGGTTTTCTGCACAAAGGGCGATAACTTTTTATAGAGACAATCTTACGGAATACAAATTGAATCTTTAAAATAGTTTTAAGAGTACATATTAATGATGCTAAGCCAGTTTGTATATGTTAAGAGACAAAAAAGATATAAAAAGAGCTCAATTTCTCAATTTTGCAATGACCTTGACCTTTGACCTTTACATGAATTTTAAGCTCAAAGCTCAATGAATCTTATGCAGTTGGTCCCATGTCTCTATCACTTCTCGTTTTGAAAATTTTTAATAATTTCCAAAAATCAAAAAGTTTCAGGGGCAATAACTCATTGAAGAAGTCAACAAAGGCTTTTGCAATGAATAGATTCCAGAATCCTCTCAATTAGTCGAAGAATTTAGTGAAGGTTTCATATTTGTACTGTTTATGGTTTCGCAGTAGTAGCGATAACAAGGTTTTCCGCACAAAGGGAGATAACTTTTTATAGAGTCAATCTTACGGAATACAAATTGAATCTTTAAAATAGTTTTTAGAGTACATATTAATGATGCTAAGACAGTTTGTATATGTTAAGAGACAAAAAAGATATAAAAAGAGCTTAATTTCTCAATTTTGGAATGACCTTGACCTTTGACCTTTACATGAATTTTAAGCTCAAAACTCAATGAATCTTATGCAGTTGGTCCTATGTCTCTATCACTTTTCGTTTTGAAAAATTTTAATTATTTGTACAATTCAAAAAGTTTCAGGGGCAATAACTCATTGAAGGAGTCACCGAATACTTTCGCAATGAATAGATTGAAGAGTCCTCTCAATGAGTCGAAGACTTTAGTGAAGGTTTCATATTTCTACGGTTTATGGTTTCGAAGGAGTAGCGATAACAAGCATTTCTTGCGAAAGGGGCAATAACTTCAAAAGCGGTCAAAGTTCAAACATGGGGGGTCATTTTTCGGAATAACTTTTAATATCCAATATCATAAACTATAAAGTTTTTCGATAAGTCTAACGGTTTCAAAACATCTCCAGAAATAAAATAATAATAAACAGAAGCATTTCAAGAGGTCTTTCCACAGAAAGGTGGAAAGACCTAATAAGAAACAGAAGAAAATCAATAGGTCTTTCGACAGAAAGGTGGAAAGACCTAATAATGATTCACCAAAAATTAAACTAGCTTCTTAAATATACGTAGAATGCATGTTGTTCATTTTTATCAAAGAATACCTCCGTAAGATTTCATCAGCTTTGTTTTCCCCTAAAGAAAAAGAAAAGCTACAGAACGATTTCTCACCTAGTTTCTCCCCTCAAGGCAGTCTTGTCAATGTCATTCAAAAGACGGCTTGTAAGATCGTTCAGTTCATGCATTTTCAGAATGGAAAGCAATTTAAGGTATGACCCTGGTAATTGATTGCTTACGCTGTCGAGAAGAAAATTGGCCACCTTGGATTTCTTTATCTCTGCCGATACTTCTTCATGGTCATCCACAGATAGAACATCTTCCTCTAAGAAATCGTCAACAATGCTGTCACTTCTATCCGATATCCTCGACATAATTTCGTTCATAAGCTCATGCCTGTTTCTTCTCAAAACTTCGTTCAAACATGTGGAGCTTGGAACTTAAAATGAAAAAAAAGACTTAATTAGATTTAAAGATCGATGTAGCCAGGTTTAGGTTTTACTTCAAAACATTTAATATCGTATTTAATGTACTTGATGTTCCTCTTTTAGAAAATGAGGCCCAAACTCTGAGTAGATAAATTTATTTTCATTTAATTCTATTAGAATTTAAACATCTAATAACAAATTCAACATGCTATTTAAGAAATAAGGTATCGTTTTTTAAGTTTTATTTGTAAGAAAATACGGAATGGTCACGGAAGATATTATCCATTTAAGACCTCAGGACATATGTAAAATTTACCATGTACATCCCCCCTCCAAATCAAAAAAAAAAATAGAAAAGAAATCTAATACTTACACTTTTTGCAAATGGTTGCCCTAAAATGCGTTTAAAACATTCCATTGTTTTAAACTAAATAAGCGTATTAGTTAAATTGACTCAAGACAAACTAGTTCAAACATGTTGCATCAATTTAATCAACACTGTGTAAAAGTATTATATAAATTTTGCATGTTATTATGTGAAACATTGAAATTTTTCACCCCAAGAAAACCATTGTCAACCAAGGCGCATCCATGATACTGAATGTTTTGTACAAATACGTATAACAGTGAACCGTGCGCGCATAAATACTGCGCAGTCACTATTTTTTGTTACATGGTCAATACAATGACCTTGTCAGCAAATACAATTTATCACTGAGTCAAATGCTGACTGACGTTTTTCATACATATTGTTAGTCCATTATTTATACACTTAATTGACGACGGATTTTTTCCGATATTTCCTGATCATGACAAGGAACACACGTTGGGTGTGACCGGTAGGCAGGGAATGCTCGCTCCTCCATGGCACCTGATCCCACCTCTGATGTTTCGGAGGTTCGTGTTTGCTCTGCTTTTATTTTGTATTGTTTATGAACTTTGAGACTGTATACTGTTCGTTGTCTCTATATCTTTCTTTGAATATCACCCGTCGTCAAGCACTGTTGACTGTTGCTAATCTGGAGAGCGTGGCTTCATTATTCAGCGGGTTATACTATTATTACATTAAAAAAAAATGTTTTTCGACCAAACATATAACAAAATATTTTATTATACTTTCATGTTAAATACTTCAATCTGATTGGTTAAGACGCAGTTAACAATACGTTCTATTACCCTCAGCCGTAGCAACACACGTGGCAATGGGTAACACAACGGTATTGCTACATGGGTGGAAACTATGCGCCTACGGTTCACCGTGGAATTCTCAAAACGTCGGTTGCGCGTTTGAAAGAACCGGAATAAACTTGACGTCAATAAAAGCTTGTCTCCGAAGTAGCTTACTTGAAAACAACAAACGACAGACGAAACATGCTTGAGAGTACAGAAATAACGAACCTTTAGATGATAGAGGACTCTTAGAGTATCAAATTAACAATAAAGAGGTATATAAATCTTTTTCGAAGTACCGGGGAGTTTGAAAGCTTTCTAAACGTGAACGTAAAGACGATCGACGATTTTTACTCAAGCCCTAGAGGGGCTTGAGTTATCTAAAACGATGCTAGGTCATCGATTTACTCAGTTTAAAAACACGAAATTATATTATATTTGTAGATAAACATATTTCTAGAAACAAAAATGAAGCTTATGTTGAAAACGTCTGTATATTCAAAAATATTAAGTGTTAAAAGTCGGATTCTATTCTACAGCGTATGAACAATGAGTGAAGCGTCGCAGCTGCAACAGTTTCTATACAGAGATTTCGCGCTTTCATTTGCGTAGGAATCTCAGGTACTTTTTACAGTCGCCGACAAAGCATCCTTGGACGAGTCCACTGGTTACTCTGAAAGGTGACGCAGGTTACCCCATTTCTAATTGTCCTTCTCTTAACAAATTTTCGAAACGCTTATTCTCGCAGTGTTGGTCTGATTTCAATATAATTTGGCATAACTTCACAAGTAGACTACACTAAGATACATTATTATAGATCTGTCAAAGTTTTACAATGCGTAGCAAAAAAATGTATGGCTGTACCCCCAAACTGAAATTGCCTATAACGGGCCTGAAAATGATGTGCACTTTGAGTGACAGTAAAATAATAGCGCAAAATTAATGTTAATTTCTCCCTCATACGTTTTTTTTATTTTAAAAAATCGTACTTTCTTCAGCTTTGGTAACGGAACCTAAATAACTTCTTTTGGATTCGAACGGAATATGTACTGTACATGCCGCACAGTTAGATGTACCCGTATACCGGTAATTACGTGGCTTTTTGGAGCCCTGAGCCACCCCCCCCCCTCCACTTTGAAAAACTTTTCTTCCGACTTGCAACAAGCTATTTAGATTGATGTTTATAAAATGTTTTTATGTACGTCATTAAGCAAAATTAAAAAAGCGTATAGTTTGAAGTATATGAAATGTCTACATAAAAAATATTTTATTAATTCAAGAAACGTCTACTATACTCTATAAAATATTCCTGAAAGTGAGTAACGTAAATTCATCGTATAGTACGATAAATTATATTTATTCTAATTAACTTCATTATATAAATTTTGTTTCATGTACATGTATATAATTCAATAGAAGATTGAACTCAATAGCCCACATTATACCATTTTAGGATATTAATGACTTTTCTTAGTTGATTTTCATTTTCTACAGCTTGAGTATCTCTGACTTTTTGTCAGTATATACTTGTTTTTTTGCTGACAACCTAAATCAAGAAGACATTCAGTATAATAAAATAAATGATGCCTGTTTTGGAGGGTAACAGTTAAAATTGGCACCCTCGGAAAACCATTGTCATCCTCCGCTGTCGCATCAATTGACAATGGTTTTCCGAGGGGTGCCAATTTCAACTGTTACCCTCCAAAATAGGCACCATTTATATAATGTTAGGTGAACATAATATTCTCAAATGAAGAGAATTAATCATACTAGTACTCCCCGTCGAGGCCTCATCTACAGAGGTTTGTGAGTAAACGAACTCTGGGGGAAAATTGGAGAATTAATGTTTATTTTGACAAAAATCGAAGAGAACTTCGCGGAATATCATTAGTGAAAAGGTCACAAGTTAAAAACACAGTGATTGAAAACAGAGAAATCGAGACGAATGTTTGGTGCTCACTGAAGAACTAGCATCAAAAGCTGAATGATTTATATTTATGACTTCGGAGAAATGTTTTGAAATGCTAACTTTCCTTGTGAAACTAAAACAAATCCACCTTTCACTGATCGTGAAAATCTAAGCATTGTTGAACAAAATGGAATGAATAATTGCATTGACGAAGGAGAACTGGTGAACGTGGGGCAGAAAAAAATAAGTAGATGTACGTTTAAGGTCTTCAGGAAAAATAACTGCTCTATGGTTTGTAACTATTGTTTTCGTCATGGATAAACTATAATTTGTTGTTTTACATTTCTTGTCACAAACAATATCTAACGATGCTCCAAAACCTGAGGGTGTCGGTTGATTCAATTTGATTGCATACAGGTTTGAAGCTATTCTTGTGACAGTTCCCTGCTTGAGCAACCCTTCAATCCGCCATTCTTTTTGAAGTTGATTTGAGTATGGATTTGCAATGACATTTCCTCAATTTTTCAGAAAGGATCTCAGAAGTGACAGTTGGAAATTGAGAAAAATCTTGAATGATCTCATGTCAATCTATAAATTGTAAAGCAAAAATATTCAAAACATTGATTTTGATTATATTGATTTCATTTTAAAGATATATTTTCATATGCACTCGTCTGTTGCTTAGTTTGTATGTTTATTATTTACATAGAATATTGATTTTAAAATTAAAATGCATTTTAAATAGTTAATAGTATTTCTTTATATTTGTTAGATACAAAATTTATTATATTTTTGAATCACCCATTTAAATGCAGTGGTTGCAGCGTCTTCTCTAAAGTCACGAAGTAAAGAGCTGATCCTTACGTTCTGGGTTCGAATCTTCTGCGGGACGTGGAGACCTCTCCTTCTGAGGAGACCTTGGTCCATTGTCGCAGTAGGTGTTGACACAAAAAAGAACCCTAACTGCTCAATGGTCCTGAGTGCCAAGCATAGGTGTTACTATTCCACAAAAAATTAGAAGATAAGAAATAAGTATTAAAAATAACCTCAACATATCTTGACCTAAAGCATGGCTGAAAATAAAAAAAATACAATCTCATCAGCTCCCCTTTCATGAATATATATCTTGCTTCAAATACTTATAGCAAGACTATGGTTTCAAAGGGCAATAACTGACACTTACTCCAAATTCATAAAGGATAAATCCTACCTTCTGTATTTTGAGTCTTTGAGTGATCCAGTTTGATGACATCTAAAATTAAAAAAAAGATCATTTAAAAATATCCCTGAAGGGAAAGAAAATTGACCGTAAAAAACATGATTTCATACAAAAAGGTAAGTATTAGCTGATGTTTTACCATGAATGCTTTGCAAATTGAAATACAATCAAAAACGTGAAGAATCACTCACAAGAAGGATATGAAGAAAACGAACATTATTTCGAAGACATTGATAAACATATAATTATAGATTATATTGGATGTGAAATGTAAACGAACAGTCAGTAAAATCCACCTGTGACGTCATTATTTTGTTTGAGCGCTCCATTATTTATAAGGAATGGAGAGTTGCAAATTACATTGAAAACGGAATTTATGTTCTTTTCTCCTTTCCGTGCCTCTACCAAGGAAAGAACTTAGAAAATTTTAGAGAAGAGTTTAAGAAAACTGTAATGATTAGTTTCACATTAAGAAAATTAGCACCCACGAAGAGAATCGAACCCGGTAAACTGTACCTTCACCATGGCAGTCCGATGCTCATTTCACTGAGCTATCGAGGCTGTTGAGAAACGTGTGTTCAGATTAACTTCAGTACAGTCTTTTTAGTTTTTCTTTCTATATTATATATAAATAATACTACTAATATATAAAAACTATTTACAATGTATCATATAAATATTCTTTATTATGTATTAACAAACAATAAAAGCAAGCATTCAAAAAGGCGGATTTTACGCGGGTTAAAATACTTGTAGCGCTCCATTCCTTAAAAGTAATGGGCCTCGGCCCCTTCGGGGCCTCGGTCCATTACTTTTAAGGAATGGAGCGCTACTCGTACATTAACCCTTACATAAATCCCAGCTGTTACTTCAATTAACAAAACAACGACTTTATAATCCAGTCTATGTTTATATATAAAAGTGAAGATAACGAAGGGAAATTGAACAATCAACTCTATGTTACCTTCCGAGTGAAGATTATAAGGATTTAATTGTTCAACATTGTTCTAAAAAATAGTACGAGAAATTCCAAATTGTAACAATGAAACATATGGAGATAACGAACAGTATTCAAGATCAAAAGTCCATAAAACAATACAATAGGAGCAGAGCTAACATGGACCTCTGAAACATCAGAGGTAGGATCAGGTGCCATGGAGGAGTGAGTATCCCTTGGCGACCGGTCACCCCCGCCGTGTGCTTGTCTCTTTGTCGGGAAATTACGGAAAAATCCGTCGTCAATTCAGTGTATAAATAATGGGCTAACAATAAGTATGAAAAGCGTCAGTCAGCATTTGTGTCAATGATAAACTGTATTTGCTGACAAGGTCATTGTATTGAACATAGAATTTACGAAATGATGACTTTAAAGGGGACATCTGAGATTTTTGTTTCAGCAACTTGCTTGTCATTAATTTATTTCGTTTTAGAAATTGTTCATATCTATAGCATGCTCTTGCGTATCGAATCAATTGAGATATATATACTCCGTATGCAGGTGATGAAGGTATATTGCTGCTTAAGTAACAGAGTAAGGGAAGTTGACGATAGACAAATTAAAGTAATCACATTTATCATATAGCTTGGTTTTTTAGTTTACCATTAACGTCTTTTTTAAGTAAAATATCCAAGTATGAAACAGATGTGTCATAGTCTGTGGTATCATTAATCTCAGGCTCACCAGGATATAAAAGCAGTTTACACTTTCTCTAAAGAAAAACAACATATGTTTACCTTTAATGGAAAAATCAGTCAATTTGACCAAAGATATATTTTTTACACCTTTTCATGGGGAAAATCATCGTCCAGTAATTGCTTCTTTACATCTATATGTATGTAATAATATATATCTTGTGAAGTCTGAAAAGAAATGGACTATATTCAAAGCAGGAAAAGAAATGGACTATATTAAAAACAGGTAATTTGATTTAATCTTAATTACTGTGCTGACTAATCTGCCTATTTTTTTTTTTAAAAATCGTGCAAAATATGCGATGCTACAAAAAATTTCAGTTCAGTGAAGAAATAACATTTTAAAATTCATTCAAAAATCAATGTCTTAATCGTTTATACTTCCTAGTGATGCCAAGGAATCATAGAAAATGTAAATCCAACGACTTCTCCAGTGCAAATATTTTTTGTTATTCTTAATTTTATCCTTTACAAAAGTTTCTAAGAGTTTTTTTTGAAAAACCACATAAGTACCTAATATCTAATATATCATTGTCAGGTTGCTGTTATTTTAAGATGAAAATGGCTTTAACTGGCATATCTAATAGCTCTTTATCCAGTGGTGGCGTCCCCATATGAACGAAAAAATTCTCGAGACGAAAGTTTAACAATAAACAAACAAAGCTGTTAAAACTATAACATATAACACATAAAAAACATATAAAAATATGGTATGCCTTTGTGCTGGAGATTGCATTGTTATCCTGTAGCATATACATTTGCCTTTTTTACAAAGATATATGGATTCCGACATTGTTTAAATTACATTGACTTAATTTGTTTATAATTCTTATTTAAAGTAATATTCAGAGGTCCTGTACCTTCTAAGAGTTTCACTCCCCATTGAGTAGTCTATTTCTTTTTGTTGAGATGGATGGTCTAGAGTCCTCAAATCTCCTCAGACATTGACTTGAATCCTAGGAGGCCCCTCCATACCCGACATCTTAAGCTCCTTCCCGACCTCTATGGCTGGGGCCATAGAGGGGATAGGATAAAGCCATCATATTTATGTCAAAAAGGTACATCACCGGGTCGTCATTATAGAGGTCAAAATTGCTAAATTCAGCCTTAATGATTTTATGTTATGATTTGGGGGAGGCAGACGGGTACATACATTGCATATGAATAAAGAGATATTTTGCAAATCAAAAATAATTTTTTTAAACAGAATTCATTTTGTGAACGATTTTTTTAATCCGGTCTTGTGTTTCAACACTTCTATTTGATTTCTGTATGTTTTGTTAACGTACGTAGTAAAAGAAGTGACCAATTAGTCAGTTGGTCAATGTAATCATTAGCGTGTGACCTCTTGACCAAAAACGACTGACTCAAATGAAACACATAGAGATAACTAACAATTTTAAGTAAGGAAAACATTTGCAAGTGTAAGTATATCCTTAAAAGGTAAATTTGAAAAGATAAAAAAGTAATAAGAAAATTAGTTAATACAACAATGAAGGATGATCTTACCGTTTTCAACAGTGTTAACATTTTCATTTGCGGTTGTTTCAGAACGTGGAAGAGAAAGAAAACAATGAAATCTTTTCTCTTTGGAATAGCGTTTTATCATTGTTGTTAATTCTGTTAAATGACCTGGATGTCGTAGCAATTTACGTAAAACAAAGTCGCATTTTTTTGCTCGAGGTAGTTTTTTTCCAATGAGACGCGAATCCTCTTCTTCTGTCAAAATCTTGTGCTGTACTAGATAGTCTACTAAGTTATCTGGTTCCATTTGTTTTTTCAGAAATTTATAGTTCCTCCTTATGTAATGTGTTGACAAGATAACCTCTTTTCCTGAACCACCACTTTCCTCTCCACTGTGGAATACCAATTCACTTTCCATACTGGGAAAGGTTGTTAGCTGAAGACAAAAAACAGATTTTGTTTTATTGTTTTTTACTGATGGTCAACCAACTAATCAATGAAGGATATGGAAATAACGAACAGTATTTAATCTCAACGTCCATTAAACAATATAAGAAAAAAAAGCATAGCAAACACGGACCTCCGAAACATCAGAGGTGGGATCAGGTGCCATGAAAGAGTGAGCATCCCTAAATAAATCAGCAAAAACAAAGTCCATCATTTAATAAAAATAAACAAAAGGTACCGCTTGATTCACCGAAAAGTTTACAATTGATGACATAAAAAGTCTAAATAAGGTAAAGAAGACAATCTGTGAATGACTGTGATCCATCTAAAAAAAATATACAAAACAAAAAAACAAGCCTTTGAAACAGCCAAACCATTGGCTCCAATAAGTTTCATAAGTGCTTACTCCTTCTGAGGATAGAAAGAATTCTCTGTTATCCAGACATAACTTGGTATTATCAGTCATAAAAATACATTCCTCAAACAAATCTAAAAGGTGAAAATGGCGAACAGTGGTCGATCCCAAGACAAATCTATAAGCAATGCAAATTTGTGAAGAATGCAAAAAACACATACCCCGAAAACACAAGGATCTGGTACCCAGAAGGAGTAAGCATCCCCTGTGGACCGATCACATCCACCGTAAACCCTTTAAAGAGATCAAAGATACACGGAATAATCAAATCAGTGTTAAAACAATGGAATTATTTATCAAGTATGAAAACAAGTCATTCTAAATATGATATGATGACAGTTTAAAGGATCACTTCATTTTAAATATATATCTGACCTATAGAACCGGGCTTGGTTTTATTCTCCATTAAAAGCTTGTCAATTTCCGTTCCGATTAATGACATTAGGCTGAATACATTTAACATTTTTTTTCTAAATCGTTATTTCAGTGAGTAGATGTAGAAGATACCCTTTCATTGACCTTCTGAATTTGTTATCTCCAAATGTATACTTGAAATTTGTCTTTACTACTCATTGTGCATAATGGTAATGTTTACTGTCTCTGTAATTCTATATTTGTGTCTAGGCTATTTATCTATGGATATAATAAAACATGTCATTAAGGTGTGCAAATTTTATGGGCCTAAATGAAATCTAAGTGAGTACAGTTACTGATATATGTAGCCAAAACCAATGTGATTAAATTCTAAGGAATATATACAATTGACATTCATCGCTGCTCAATGCTGCCAAAAATACCTGTATAGAGTAACACAGAGTGAGTTATTCTTGTCCTCGGAGAAAGTGTGCTTATACTGATATTTGTTCCGCCTGAATGCCAACTGAACATTTGCTTGTTACGATTTGACATCTCTTTAGTTTTTCTTGTATCAAGAATGTGCATACATACGGGATAAATAATTGAAGGAAAATACACAAGTCTATTTAAAAAAAAATTAAAATAGTCTTTGAAATGGCGAAATTCAAAACTTTAAAAGTGTGGTGCCAGATGGATTCGAACCGCGACTTTAAAAAGAAGCATTTCCCGGTATATAAATTCATGCATATATCATATGAGCTAGACCTTCTATAAAAATATTTAGTAAAAATTTGAAGCAGATTTTGGAAATCAGGTTTCTATATTTTTTTTGTAGGGTTTTCGTGAACTTCGACCATAGGGCAGGGGTGCCCTAAAAAATCCTATCTTAAATCATTCCTTACATCATATCCCATCAAAATATCACAATTCTATTTAAAGGTAGGCCTGATCTGAAGGACTTCTCGGCCAAATTTCATGCAAAAATCAATGCTTAGCGGACAAAATTGTGTTTAGCCAACTGTGGAGGTTTATTGTAAAGTTGGGAATAATAAACTTTAGGTATAAAATACAAATAAATAAAAAAAGATATATATACGGTAAAAAAACAACAAATAAAGATTAATATTGAAATGTCACTTTTTCCGGGGAATTGTACTCTCCTATAGGTCAATTCTTTTGTCAAAGCGAATACTTCCTTAGGAAAATAGATTTCAAAACAAAGACCTTGCAAAAGGTATGAACCATGCCAAGGGTTTAATAAAAGAATGAAAGATTATCTTTGTTAACAAGCTTGAGAAGAGATAGGACTTCCATATCTGACATGTTCATTACCTTTGACAAGATTTGACACAATATGTCATAAAAATGACATCCCACCCACAAAGACACCGAAAGCGAGTGACAGGAAGGATATGGAAATAACGAACAGTATTCAATCTCAAATATACAAAATAAGAGCAGAGAAAACACGGACCCCCGAAACATCAGAGGTGGGATCAGGTGCCATGGAGGAGTGAGCATCCCCTGCTGACCGGTCACACCCGCCGTTTGCTCGTTGTCATAATCAGGATATAACGGAAAAAATCCGTGGTCAATTCAGTGTATAAATAATGGAATAACAATTGGTATAAAAAACGTCAGTCAGCATTTCATTCAATGATAAATTGTATTTGCTGACAAGGTCATTGTATCGACCATAGAATTTACGAAATGATGACAACAATTCTTTAATTTTTCCACTTTTTTGCAATGTGACAAGTAAAATCGACACATATATGAAAAAAAACTATACTGGCTAAAGATGTCAAAGGCTATCTAACAATGAAATCAAGATCGATGTTGTCGTTATCCCATAAAAGGTCTTGCCACAAAAATACATAAGTGAAGTGTAAATGCCCTGGTTGATACTATTCAAAAGATGTGGCCAAAGTAAAAGTTTAGAATTTTTGGGTTAAAGTGAGTCAAACTCCAAGGGAAAGGTCAAATTTGGTGGTACCCAAAGAAAGTTCTTGTCACAAAAAATACACATGTGAAATATAAATGTCATAGCTCTACTAAATCAAAAGTTATAGGCAATGTTAAAGTTTTTGCGGACAAACAGAGAGACAGACAGGGAGACAGACAGACAGAAGACAGACAGAAGACAGACGGACGGACACGACGAAAACTATATACCCCTGAAACGTCGTTTACGGGGGCATTATAAAAGAATGGGGGTGTACAAGGCAAAGACAATCCCCTACTCTAAAAAACAAGACATTTCTCAATATTCTAAAAGTAGTATTTTTTTATAAAATTTTATGGTTTATATCATATTTTACATCAAATTCTGTATACCATTGTTTTTACAATTAAATAAAAAATTATTTTTCACTCATGTCTTTAAGACATTTGAAAACAACAAAAAAAAAAAAGCTTCAGGTATGGTATAATTCGAACTTTCTCTATAGCGCAGGTTTGGTCCAAGACCAACCGCTCAAACGACTACGAGACGAAGCATGTGCATTATTGTCGTCTTTCAGTGTGATTTAAATGGACGGGTTTGTTGAAGCTTAATTTTTTTCAGAAAAGTTCGATTTCAAAAAGTAACACCTATTTTTAGGAAATGTGACAAAGCTGACCCGAATAATTATCGTCCTTTTTCTATTCTACCAACTATATCTAAATTGATAGAAAAACATGTAGCTAAGCTAATACAAAATTTCACTAATGAATTTGATCTACTTACACATTCCCAGTCGGGGTTTAGGGAACTCCATTCCTGTCAAACTTCACTTACAAAACTAACAGAAAGTTGGCTTACTGCAATGGATCATGGTGAATTAATCGGTATAACATTTATAGATTTTAGTAAAGCATTTGATTTAGTGAATCATGATATTCTTCTAGAGAAATTAACCCATTACAAATTTGACCAAACAGCTATAAAGTGGTTTAAATCATATCTTTACGATAGGACCCAGTGTGTTAAATTTGGATCATGTGTCTCCAACATTCTACCCGTCACAGCAGGAGTGCCACAAGGGTCAATTTTGGGCCCACTTTTATCTTTATTGTACATAAATGACCTTCCATTACATGTAAACAATTCAAATATTGATATGTTTGCTTATGATGTAACTCTGTATTCTAATAATACTAATGCAAGATGTTTAGAAAATACACTTAATACAGATCTTTGTGAGATTGAGAAATGGTGTGCTCAAAACAAATGGTTTTAAATGTAGATAAAACAAAATGCATGTTTAAGGGGACACAGCAAAGAAAATCAAAATTAGATAATCCAAATTTGGATGCCTCAGACAAAACAATTGAAATGGTTGAAACTGTAAAAAAATTCTTTGTGTACATATTAATGATAAGTTACAGTACGCAAATCATATTGATTCGGTTTGTAAAACGATAAATTATGTTATTTACTCTTCGAAGGATTAAGTAATTTCTCCCTCTACATACCAGAAAACTATATTACAATGCTTATATTTTACCATCTATTAACTATTGTTTGACTATCTGGGTTAATGCCACCAAGCAGGACATGGACAGACTATTTAAATTACAGAAAAGGGCAGCAAGCATAATTCTTGACGCAAGTCCAGATTCTTCTTCTAAACCACTGTTTGAGAAACTTGGATGGTTTACAGTTTATGAGCTAGTTGATCTGTACAAATACATATTATTATACAAAATTTTCAGTGGAATGACTCCCCAATATCTTTGTAATCTATTTGAATTTCATTCTTCTACTTCTTATAATCTTCGATCTGAAAGTAATCATGATCTAAGATTGCCGAAATTTCGTACAAACTTATTCAAGACCTCTTTTTAGTATTCAGGTGTACATCTATGGAATAAACTTCCCCAACACATTAGACTCTCTCAATCTCTACGAACATTTAAGCGTAATATAGAAAATTACATCATCAGCTGTCGCACAATTATTTGAGGACAATAAGGTTTCGAAATTGTATATTGTATTATGATTGTCAATTAACTATACATGGACACTATATTCATAATCGTATGATTGAAATTCCTTTAACATATTACTATTATATATGATGAATTTTATTCTGTATTATTTTTTGTATTTGATATATATAGAAGGCCCTGGGGAAGAATAGTGCATGCACTAACCAGGTTACCTTCTTTAAATAAAGTATTCATTATTATTATTATTATTTTCATATAGAGTGGGTTGAAATTCCATTTTTTGGACAAATGAAATAGATTTTACATTTACGTTGTCATCATTAAGCGTTCACGAAGAATGGAGACTTGACCCATTCATGTTCAAAATACGTTTTTTATAGCTCTATTAAACCGATTTTCCACTAAATATGCTTAATTGTCAACTTTTAAATAAAAATTATAAAATAATAAGTCGTTCAGTAAAATAAAACAATAAACGTTTTGAAGAAGATACTAATGAGGACATGGTTTTTGAAAAATAAAACTTTTCTGTGAATTTTGAAAATTGAGAAACATTCATTGTGTCTTAGAGCGGGGATTGTACACGCCTTATACGCCCTCTTTCTTTATGATTTGTGATTTATGAGATGATTATAACTGGATATTTTAAAATTCATATATGTACCTAAATTGGTTTTAATTTCAATTAATGGCGCAAGTCCACTAACTTTTTGATAGCCCCTCGTTATTTCATAAAAAGCTACAAGAAGGATATGAAAATAACGAACAGTATTCAATCTCAACGTCCATTAAACAAATATACACACTAAGAGCAGAGCAAACACGGACCTCCGAAACATCAGAGGTGGGATCAGGTGCCATGGAGGAGTGAGCATCCCCTGCCGACCGGTCACACCCGCCGTGTGCTCGTTGTCATAATCTGGAAATAACGGAAAAAATCCGTGGTCAATTCAGTGTACAAATAATGGACTAACAATTGGTATGAAAAAACGTCAGTCAGCATTTGATTCAATGATAAATTGTATTTGCTGACAAGGTCATTGTATCGACCATAGAATTTACGAAATGATGACTTTAAACGAGACTGTTGATATTCTTGTTTCATCAACTTGCTTGTCAATAATTTACCTCGTTTAAGAAATTGTTCATACGTAGAGCATGCTCTTGCGTATCGAATCAACTGAGATATAAATACTCCGTATGCAGGTTATGAAGGTATATTCCTGCATATGTAAGGGAAGTTGACGATAGAAAAGTTAAAGTCATCACATTTATCATATAGCTTGGTTGTTAGATTACCATTTGTGTCTTTTTCAAGTGAAATATTCAAGTATGAAGTAAAATTTAAATTTTTTTTAAAAAACAGAGCGCAAAATATAAGAGACTTACAGTCCATAATTACTTGGTAAAATAAACCAAGAAACCTTATTGTAACCCAACAAAAAAAATACTATAGTAAATTATAATTAACTATAGTTTACTACAGTTTACAATAGTAAATCAAAGTTACAAATATTTCACAATAGTAAATAAAACTTTCAAAGTTTTTACTATAGTAGTCAAAGTTCCAAAGTTTTCGCAATAGTAAATCAAAGTTCAAAAGTTATTACTATAGTAAATCAAATTTCCAAAGTTTTCAGCATTTTAAATCAAAGTTTCAAAGTTTATACCATAGTTATTAAAAGTTCCAAAGTTTACCATAGTAAATCACAAAGTTCGAAAGGTTTTACTATAGTAAATCAAAGTATTAAAGTTTTTCTCTGTTTTTTTTATATTTTAATCTGTTTTAAGGGTGATGATTTTGGTTTGTTTTGGCTGATTCTTGTTGTTCATCTCAATTTTAATATGCAAAATAATTAATTTAAATGCAATATTTACAATGAACGGTAGAAAAACATGTTAACTTAAGTTAATAAAGCAAATATTTTGATTCTAAATGACGGAATTTTTATCTCAAAGTAATTCTTTCTCAATAAATAATAATAAAGTTTGCTTATTTATCGGCCAAAGAACAATTTTTACATTAAAACTCATTTTTTGACTCTGTAGGTTTAGGGGAGAGGTCGGGTTTTTAAAACGTTCTTGAAGCTTTAACAAATCTTAACATTTCATAAAATGTACAGAATGAGAAGCAAAACCACAATTCCACGGGTTTTATAGTACATCATCAAAGTTCCAAAGTTTACATTATGGTAAGTCAAAGTTCCAAAGTTTTCATTATAGGACGTCAAAGTTCCAAAGTTTTCACTATAATAAATCAAATTCCAAAGTTTTCATTATAGTAAATCAAAGTTCCACAGCTTAAACTTTGATTCTATATAATTTTTGTTAGGGAAGTTTTAAAATAATGCTAGTAAGGGAATATTGAAAAAAAAAACACAGTATTAAAACGGTTAACAAATCAATTCAGTTTTAACAAATCAATTCAGGAGAATGGAAATATTCGTACGGATGCCCATTTAAGACCGAACAAAATATATCATATGATTGTGGGTTAGATATAAAGAACTTTGTTTTAAAAATTTAATTCTCTATAATAGTTTTATGCCCCCGTAAAAGAAGTTTCGGAAGTGCTTAGTTTTTGTCGTGTCTGTCCGTTTGTCTGACTAGCTGTCTACCTGTCTGTCTGTCTAACTGTCTAGCTGTCTCTCTGTTTGTCCGCAAAAACTTTAACCTTGCCCATAACTTTTGATTTGGTAGAGCTATGACTTTCATATTTCACATGTGTATTCCTTGTTACAAGAACTTCCTTTGGTTATAACCAAATTTGACCTTTTGAGCTAGACCTTGGAGTATGACCATTTTAACACAAAAATCCAATCTTTTACTTAAGCCATATCTTTTTAACAATAGATACTAGAACAATTATACTTCAAGTATGTAGTTTTTGTTGCAAGGTATTGCATTGGATACCAACAACCTTGACCTTTTGACGTTGACTTTGGAGTTTTTTGTACTCATGAAAAAACTTAAACCTTGGCCATAATTTTGAACGGTTAAAATTTAGTAAAAATTTATCTTTCAGATGCGGATTGCAAATTTCCGGATTATTGAAACAGAATAACGGTGGAAAAATTGGTTTTCAAAAATGTCGTTCGGAAGGTGAAGAATCTAGGTTTAAGGTGACCAAATTACCGCGGAGTCACTGTATTAAGAAAAAGTTTACAGTTTTCGCTGTAGTTCCGAAGGGGAGAAAGTGTTTTTATTTTAGAAGGGTATAGAAGCGGTGGAGTAAATATAAATTTAATACGGGATGAAATCTGTAAACAAAATTCAGAAATGCTAAAAGGCAGAAGAGTGAGTTTTGATACCAGCGTCAATCAAACGTACATGTATTTGCTCGAAGTAATCTTTTTGACTATCTTTCCCGACTTCATTTATACATCATACAGGTATAGGTGTACACCTACTGCTATGGGGCAACGAAAATCTCTCAATTGTTGTAATAATTGGCATTTTTGCCGCTGCTCACGAATTCATAAAAGAATTTTGTCGATTTAGCTAGATATATTATTGGCTCTTATTTGTACACGTTTTTGTTACTATTTTGCATGACAATTGCTACATGTATGAGTTTTTTTAGTTAGTCGTAAGAACTTGTTTCTTATCCTTTTGCTTGTCAATAAAATATGTTTTAAAAAACCTTATCATATGTATTATTACCACACGAAAATATGGAACGCCATCACTGCCTTATAGCATAAAACTATGCATTCATTATGTCAATCTATCATTACGTGATGTGAACATATCTTTACGTTATGTCAATTTCTTATGGGGTGATGTAAAAATATCTTTACATCATGTCAATGCTGCATTACATGAAGTAAACACATTCTTCCAATATGTCAGCACTTTATAACTTGAAGTCCAAAGTTCATTATATGAAGTGAAAATATGTTCACATTGTGTTAAAACTTTATTACGTGAAATGAATGTTTCTTTATATTATTTCATTTCTTTAATATGTGAGGTCAAAATTGCATTACGTCAATTTTATAATTAAATTATCATTACATGAAGTCAAAAGTCCATTCCTTTTTGAGAATATATATGTCTATTATATCAAAGCATTATTACGTGATATGGATTTATCTTTATTTTATGGCGAAAGCATCATGATGTAAGGTGAACACATCTTACCTTTATGTCAGTGCTTTATTACGTGGTGTTAAAAGTGTATAACATATAATGTGAACATATCTTTATATTATATCAACACTTTATTACATTATGTCAAAACTCCATTCCGTGATGTGGATATATAATTACGTTATGTCAACTCTTTCTTATGTGATTTAAAAAATATCTTTATATTGTGTTAACTCTTTATCATGTTGATTCCAAAAGTTTTGATGTGAAAATACATTTACATTATCTGAAAGCTGAATATCTAGTAAAATAATGAATGTTGACGACCGAGTTTTAATGACTCGTAAGAGGGGGGGGTTCCCCATTGAGTAGGACGAACTATAGATGCATAATATCAGTCCCCCTCTTTTCCCAGACATAACCTTATTTTAGAAAAGTATAGTCCACTAGGGGTAATGTAGTATAACTGAAACAAGTATATACTGACAAAAAGTCAGAGATACTCAAGCTGTAGAAAATGAAAATCAACTAAGAAAAGTCATTAATATCCTAAAATGGTATAATGTGGGCTATTGAGTTCAATCTTCTATTGAATTATATACATGTACATGAAACAAAATTTATATAATGAAGTTAATTAGAATAAATATAATTTATCGTACTATACGATGAATTTACGTTACTCACTTTCAGGAATATTTTATAGAGTATAGTAGACGTTTCTTGAATTAATAAAATATTTTTTATGTAGACATTTCATATACTTCAAACTATACGCTTTTTTAATTTTGCTTAATGACGTACATAAAAACATTTTATAAACATCAATCTAAATAGCTTGTTGCAAGTCGGAAGAAAAGTTTTTCAAAGTGGAGGGGGGGGGGGGCTCAGGGCTCCAAAAAGCCACGTAATTACCGGTATACGGGTACATCTAACTGTGCGGCATGTACAGTACATATTCCGTTCGAATCCAAAAGAAGTTATTTAGGTTCCGTTACCAAAGCTGAAGAAAGTACGATTTTTTAAAATAAAAAAAAACGTATGAGGGAGAAATTAACATTAATTTTGCGCTATTATTTTACTGTCACTCAAAGTGCACATCATTTTCAGGCCCGTTATAGGCAATTTCAGTTTGGGGGTACAGCCATACATTTTTTTGCTACGCATTGTAAAACTTTGACAGATCTATAATAATGTATCTTAGTGTAGTCTACTTGTGAAGTTATGCCAAATTATATTGAAATCAGACCAACACTGCGAGAATAAGCGTTTCGAAAATTTGTTAAGAGAAGGACAATTAGAAATGGGGTAACCTGCGTCACCTTTCAGAGTAACCAGTGGACTCGTCCAAGGATGCTTTGTCGGCGACTGTAAAAAGTACCTGAGATTCCTACGCAAATGAAAGCGCGAAATCTCTGTATAGAAACTGTTGCAGCTGCGACGCTTCACTCATTGTTCATACGCTGTAGAATAGAATCCGACTTTTAACACTTAATATTTTTGAATATACAGATGTTTTCAACATAAGCTTCATTTTTGTTTCTAGAAATATGTTTATCTACAAATATAATATAATTTCGTGTTTTTAAACTGAGTAAATCGATGACCTAGCATCGTTTTAGATAACTCAAGCCCCTCTAGGGCTTGAGTAAAAATATAGGACTGATCGAAGTCGGACCCCCTCTCCGAAATAGGATTTTCGGGTTTGGACAATTTTTTTGGTTTGTCGAGTTTTTTCGTGTAAATAATTTTTTTCTTTCTGGCTGACATCCTCTTTCAACTAAATGCTAGTTCACGGAATTAGTTACTGTAATTTTTTCAACCATTCCAAGACCAGAATTCTGTTACAAAATCTACCAGTCTCTCTTCTAAATCAATTGAATATGCTTTAATAAGCATGCATGGGCACATATTTGTGGCGCACATGGGAATCTTGAAAAAAGAAGGGGGGGGGGCGGTATAGAGTTGGTGACCAAAAGGAGTGAGCGGAAAAACTCTCCGGCAGACTTTATACTTTTATAGAAAAAAGTTTTCAATTTAATTCAGCTAAACTTAATGTGAAAGTAATGCAATGTCCTACATTGTAAAATTAATAAATTTATTAATTTTATGTATATTTTGGTGACTAAAGATGGTAGGGCGGGATTTCTGCCCCCCCCCCCTCCCCAACCCGCCAGTGCACGTGTGTTATACGATATATCTGTATACACTTTAAAAAAGGAGAGTTAAAGACTGATAAAAAATATAGTGTTCTGAGTTAGATCAGAAGTTTAAGATTTTTATTAAAAAAAAACAATTCAAAAGAAAAAAAAATGCTGCACGACTTATATTTGATTTATTTAATTATCAGGTAAAAGTAAATGCCATTGAATTTCGACGCGTGACTTTAATTCACAGTCGCAGTGTTAAGGCTTTGCAAGTTTCAAGATTGTCAATCATTTTTCGCTTAAAGTTTTCATTTAAAGATGCAATTCCCAAATCGATGAGAATTTATTTTATCATAATGACAGTTTTCTCTCCCGCCATTTTTAGTGCTTTCGGAAAGCGGAAAATACGTTATGCTCATATAAAGGCCGAGGATGCCCGTGTTCGCATAACGTAATAGTGAATCGACATAATGTAGAAGAGTGCGCACAGTATGACATGAGCTTTTCACATCTGATATGAGATGAAATAGCCTAAGATACATGTATGCTGACAAGAGACTGAACATTTTTGACACAATGTAAAGACACAATGACATAACGTAATAACGATTTGTCAAAAAGTAAGGGCAAATTCACATCATGAAATTGATTCACGTCGTCATGTAGCATATTGAAGGCATAAAGTAGTAAAAGAATTGACCACATGTGACAATTTTTTCAGATAATGTAATGAAATTCCGACATTGTGTTATAGCGAACTGATATCGAGTTAAAGATAAATTCACATCATGTAATGAACTACTTAGACCAAATAGTAGAGAGTGCACATAATGTAATAATGAGTTGAAAATATGTAAAAACATTTTTACACCACTTAAAATTGTTTTGACTTAATGTCATAAAGAGCTGATATAATGCAATGGAAGATTGGCACAATGTAATTAAAGTACGAGTTAATGCCATAAAGACTAAACATAATGTAATTGAAAGTTGACATAACGCAATAGTAGTGTGTGTAATTGTCATAAGGAGTTGACATAATGTAATGAAAGGTTGACACAATGCAATAGTAGTGTGGACTAATGTCATAAAGAGTTGACATGATATAATGGAAGGTTGACATAATGCAATAGTATCGTGGGTTAATGTCATAAAGAGTTGACATAATGTAATGGAAGGTTGACACAATACAATAGTAGTGTGAGTAAATGTCATAAAGTGTTGACATAATGTAATGGAAGGATGACGCAATGCAATCGTTGTGTTCTGCTATAAGGCAGTGACGGCGTTCCATACGAAAACATAAAAGTCTATGTGTAGCGAATTATTATGTAACGATAATTTGTTTATATAACATTGCTCATAGCAAGCAATGGGTTTTTGTTTACATTGCATTGCACCTTGCAAGCAATGGGTTTTATGTATAAATATAGGAGCTGACAGTCAGTCAGTCAGTTTTTGATATTCATTATGATCACTTCGAACAATTTTTATTTGGATTTGAAAAGCCAGGTTTCCCAAATTTGGAAACCCGATGGAAACATATGGGAATCGTGACATCAGTAGTTTCCATATAGTTTCCATTTTATGGAAACCACATAGTGGTTTCCACATAGATTCCCGACATGGAAACAATCAACCTGTGGTTTCCCGTTAGTTTCCCAAGATAGGAAACCATGGAAACATACCCCGGTGGTTTCCACATAGATTCCCGACATGGAAACAATCAACCTGTGGTTTCCCGTAAGTTTCCCAAGATAAGAAACCATGGAAACATGCCCCGGTGGTTTCCATGTAGATTCCCGATATGGAAACAACCAACCTGTGGTTTCCCGTAAGTTTCCCAAGACAGGAAACCATGTAAACATGCCTCATTGGTTTCCATACAGATTCCCGACATGGAAGCCACCAATGTGTAGTTTTCCCCATGTTTCCCAGGCAGGGAAACTTTGAAAGTATATCTCAATTATACTAACCCACCTACCTTTTATTTTACAAAAAGTTAAATATTTAATTATGTTACCATATTTTTACCAATTATAGAAATATTTCAAAAGTGTTTACATGCTGTATCAAAATAATTAACTTCAAACAGTTAAAATAACTAGATGTGTATTTCTGTGTGTTTAATTTAATATTTCAGCACCGTGAACGCAATTCAATTTTAATCTAATTTTATTTAACTGAATTTTATTTAATTGAATTTAATTTTGAATTTGATTTATCACATAAGTTTTGGTAAACTCGTATAGAATGCGTGAAGTGGAATAGAAAAAAGTAAGTGCATGCAGTTATGTTGAAATCAATCATTTCCGATCCCACTTTCTTGAAGCTGTCTATGATGAATGTTCCTTTGAAAAAATGTAAGAGCTAAGGAAGGGTACATTTAATGAAATTATTTACAGAAAAGGTTTACAAAAGATCAATTAAAAAGTAAATAAAGAAATATGTCAAGTTACGATTACTGATTAAGGACATGTGAGACGTTCCTCAATAGAATAATTAAAATTTTTTCCCAATATTTTGCAATTGACATTGAAGAATTATTTTTACATAATTACATGTATTCACAAGACATCAAGGTACCTTACCAGGCATTTGTGTTAGATACCAGAGGTTGGCATTTCTTATATACCGGGGTAATCTGTCAGGAAAAAATACTTTAGTTGGTTTGTCAAAATTACATTTTTAGTGTTTCAAGTTTTTAAATACAAGTTTAGAAAGTGATAAAGATTTTGTTTTAATATGAATTAATATATCAATATAAACTGGTCAGAGAAGAATCATTCATCGAATTGGCTGGGGGTTGAATATTATCATACTAGTATTTTACTACTAATAGTGAATATTGTTTTTTTTTTAATTTATTTAATTATCATTTTTATTATTTGGGGTGGGTGGGTTGCTTTTCATTTTTTCCTTGAGAAGCCCCCCCCCCTTAAAAAAAACTTTTTTGGAAATTAGCCCATGTGATTCCTCTTTTCAAAAAGGATGACCCCTCTGTGGTGTCCAACTACAGACCTGTATCGTTACTATCTTGTGTAAGCAAAATTATGGAGAAAATTATTTTTAAACACGTGTACAATTATTTCCATATCAATGATTCAATTTATCGATACCAAGCAGGATTTCTACCTGGTCATTCAACTGTTTATCAATTACTAGAAACATACCATAGTATTGTTCAAAGCATAGATGAAGGTAAATCATGTTGTATGGTTTTTTGTGATCTCTCAAAGGCTGTTGATAGAGTTTGGCACAAAGGGCTTTTATTTAAATTGCAAACTTATGGTATATCTGGTGATATTCTCCAATGGTTTTCTAGTTATTTAAGTCAAAGGTCTCAAAAAGTTATGTACAAAGACTTGTTATCATCAAAACAAGATATTTTTGCAGGTGTACCTCAGGGTTCTGTCTTAGGTCCACTGTTATTTCTTATTTATATAAATGATGTTGCTGAAAATATGATTTCAATGTGTAGACTGTTTGCAGATGATAATTCCCTTCAACAATCATCATACAATGTATTAGATATAGAATACAAATTGAATCATGATTTACACATATTGGAAATTTGGTCAAATAAGTGGCTACTCAAATTCAATCCATCTAAAACTAAGGTAGTTTATTATACCCCCCGCTTGAATATACCCCCCGCTTGAAAAGCGGGAGGGTATATAGTAATCGTTAATTCCGTCCGTCCGTCCGTCTGTCTGTCTGTCCGTCCGTCTGTTACGCTTTGGGGTACCCATCTCTTATCCGTAACTCCTCTCATACCACTGAATGAAATTTGATGAAACTTTCACAGAATCTTTATTACATATTGCCATTGTGCACCTCCTATTTTACTTTTTGATCCGACACATATTTTGGGTTTCCCGGCCACAGGAAAACATGGACTTTTTCACCAGTTATAACCATAGGGGAGGCGGGGGGTATCATTTAGTGAGCTCATCGCTCACAGTACCTCTAGTTTCAACAAGAAAAATATTTCTGATATGCCAAAGTTATTTTTCAAAGGCGATAGACTTGAGTGTGTTCCAGTCCATCGCCATTTGGGTTTGCTATTGTCGCAAAATCTTAGTTGGTCTGTATATATTGATGGAGTTGTAAATAGTGCCAATAAAAAACTAGGCATTCTAAAGAAGTTAAAGTTCAAAATGGGTAGAAAAAACTTAGCAAAATTGTATATTACATTCATCAGACCTATGCTTGAATATGCTTCGATCGTTTGGGATGGCTGCTCGAAATATGATGCAGAAAAACTTGAAAAAGTACAATTAACCGCCGCTAGAATCGTAACCGGACTTCCTATATTTGTGTCTAGAGATGCACTTTATTCGGAAACTGGGTGGGAAACTTTAAAAAACAGACGATATATTGCTAAAATGACTACTTCGTACAAAATTCATACGGGACGAGCACCAAAATATTTGAAAGATATTGTCCCCAATAAACGTGAACATGTATCCACATATAATACCCGTAACAAACAAGATTTTATTGTTCCTAAGTGTAGATTAGAACTATTTAGAAACTCATTCGTACCTGACGCTACAAAACAATGGAATTTATTAAAAACAGATACGAGAGAAGCCGTTTCAGTCAAAGCATTTAGAAAAAACTTGACAACAAAAATTGATATTCCACCACCATACTATTCTTTTGGCAAACGATACACAAATATCATTCATACCAAGTTAAGACATTACTGTATACTAAACCATGATCTATATAAACGAAATATTGTAAGTAGTCCATTATGTTTATGTGGAAAAAATGAAGATGTGTATCATTTCTTTTTTGCATGCACAAATTATTCCAGTGCTATAAGTACTCTTTTTAATCATTTGTTCATGCTTGATTTGGTTTCTATTGATATTAATGTATTATTATGTGGTGATGTTAATTTGCCTTTACAGATAAATAACAGTATTTTTGCTGCTGTTCATAAAATTATTTACGAAAAATGTAGATTCTCCAAATGATGTTTTACATTTTATTGTATCTATTTATTCATGTATCGATTGTATTATTTTTTTTTCTTTTTGCATGACATATTGTATTATATAAGGAGAGGAATTCACTAAGTTATTTAGAACTTGTTTCCAATCCTTTTGATTGATATCAATAAACTACGTTCAAAACAAACAAACAAACAAACAAAACAAACATTTCTTTATCTATGTTTTACACTACTTTATTTTTATTCGCCGATATCGATGCTACTCTTAAAAAAAACTTGCGTGACTAATAGACTCGATCTTCAAGCGTGTAGGAAAGTAATTTCCGTTAGAGTAATAAACTAACCGGGATTTTATTTTTACTAGCATACCTTACCAGATTTCTCAACGAAAAAAAAAACATTAAAGAAATACAGGGCGGGACCAGCTAAAGCTGTATGCATAAGTACAGCCCTGCACATCAACGAGTATAGATGACTTTCGACATAATATTTCCCATGACTTCGCTTATACCAATCACGACTAAAATACTGAATTAAAATACTTTTGTATTTTCCTGCCTTTGATTTGATGTTAGTTTTGTTCCACCTAGAGATATAACTCTCCTAAGAAAAAGGTTTTTCAACATTCTGATTCATTTAACAATTTTACGTGTTAAAATGATGTGGGAATTTCTTTTAGCTAAAGGCCAAGGAGTTTAAAGTACAATGTACATGTAGCAATTAGATAAAAGTCTAGCAGGTCCAGCAGTAATATTGATAGCAGGCTCAAAATCTAATTAAACCCCGAAAAGGAGGGAGTTCAATTAATAATTTAATCCCCCCCCCCCAAAAAAAAACACAACAATTTATTAGCAATGAATTATTAAATTCACCGAACTTATCAATCATCACTATTGAAATAAAAGAAAAACTGTTCTTGATAATCATATTATAATTGTAGCTCATTTTCATGCCTTTTAGGATTCCTGTGGAAAGTTCACAATAAAAAAAAAAATGTGCTTTTAAAATTTAACATCTTTTGGTTTGACATTATAAATTCACAATCATACATGTAACAGTTAAAAGAAGCGGGGAGAGGGGGGGGGGGTTACTTTCAGCAAGGACGGCCACTACCAACAACCAAGCCCCGAAACCCATATCCCGAAGGCAAATAAGTTGAGGTGTCAAGCAAGAAACATTTTTTTTCTGCTCTTGCCTCATGTATTAAACCGCTTTTTTCTAAATATACTAGGCCTACACATCATATCGGCAAAGATATTTAGGAGCCCCTCTTTTTCATGCTTTTTATTCCATGAAAAGCATAGGCGTCGGAACCGGGGGGGGGCTTATGACCCCCCCCCCCACTTTTTTTCCAAATATATACTTAGTAT
>NW_026926379.1:0-26812 GCF_032062105.1 Saccostrea cuccullata
GATTAAATATGTAAAGTATGAAAGCACTAGCCCTATCACTTTAAAAGTTATGGTCAAGGTTTGCTTTTTAAAAGTGGGTCAAACCCCAAAGTTAAGGTCAAAGTTCTTGGTTTTCAATGAGGTCTTTTCACAAGCATTACATATGTGAAGTATGAGATCACTAGCCCTTAGCGTTGAAAAGTTATGGCCAAGGTTAAAGTTTTTTCATAAGTACGAAAGTTTTCAAAAGGTCAAGGTAATTGGTATCCAATGAAAGGTCTTGCCACAAAAATACATATATGAAATATGGAAGCCCTAGCCCTAACCCTTTAAAAGTTATGGCCAAGGTTAAAAAAAATTGAAAAGTAGGTCAAACTCCAAGGTCAAAGCTCTTGCTATCAAAAGAAAGGTCTTGTCACAAGGATTAAATGTTTAAAGTATGAAAGCACAAGCCCTAACCCTTTAAAAGTTATATGGTCAAGGTTTGCTTTTTAAAAGTAGGTCAACGGGTCAAAGATGTTGGTATCCAATGAATGGTCTTCTCACAAGGATTACATGTGTGAAGTATGAGATCACTACATGTAGCCCTTACTGTTCAAAACTTATGGCCACGGTCAAAGTTTTTTCATAAGTACTAAAATCTCCAAGGTCAAGGTCAAAAGGTCAAGGTAATTGGTATTCAATGAAAGTCACGCCACAATGAATACATATGTAAAGAATGGAAGCCTTAGTCCTAACCGTTCAGAAGTTATGGCTACGGTTAAAAATTTTAAAAAGTAGGCCAAGCTTCAAGGTCAAGGTCAAATGTCTTGTCACAAGGATTAAATATATAAGGTATGAAAGCACTAGCCCTAACCCTTTAAAAATTATGGTCAAGGTTTGCTTTTTAAAAGTAGGTCAAACTCAAAGGTCAAGTCAACGGATCAAAGTTCTTGGTATCCAATGAAGGGTCTTCTCACAAGGATTACATAATTATGTGAAGTATGAAAGCCCTATCCCTTACCGTTCAAAAGTTATGACCAAGGTTAAAGTTTTTTCATAAGTACGGAAATCGTCAAGGTCAAAAGAACAAGATTGTTGGTATCCAATGAAAGGTCTTATTACAAAGAATACATATGTGAAGTAAAAATGTCATGGTATCTACTGTTTAAAAGATATGGCCAAAGTAAAAGTTGGGAATTTTTGTGTAAAAGTGGGTCAAACTCCAACGTCAAGGTCAAAAGGTCAAATTTGGTGGTACCCAAAGAAAGGTCTTTTCACAAGGAATACACATGTGAAATATGAAAGTCATAGCTCCACTAAATCAAAAGTTATGAGGAAGGTTAAAGTTTTTGCGGACAAACAGACAAACAGACAGACGGACGGACACGACAAAAACTATATACCCCCGAAACTTCGTTTACGGGGACATAAAAAAACTGTGATTTATGTGTTAAGGACGTAATAGCAGTGCAAAAGGTCATAATAATTTGCTTCACAGCACAATAAGCGCACTACTGTAGATACAATCTTCCATTGCCAGCAAATTTTTTTTTTGCAGGTTGCTATGGCGCTATACCCTGTACAAATCACGATGATTGTGGAGGTATACAGTGTCCTGCTGGGTACGCCCCATACTGCGCTACCATTTTATTCAGCCAATGCAAATGCAGCCAATGTGAGTATTAAAAAATGTTCAGTTTAACTGTTTCTGCGTCCTGCTACATGTATGTATGTAACTTTACCTAATTAGGTCATGTATTGTAGGCATTTTCTCTGTTAAAACTATAAACCATTAAATCTTTTTACTTTTAAAGCTGATGCAATATGGTCGACGTGGACCGCATGGAGTCAATGCAGCGTAACGTGTGGCGCTACGTCGGGTTCGCGAACAAGGCAGCGGAATTGTGCAAAGAGCGGCACCAGCCACGATTTTTGTGTCGGTAACCACCTCCAAGGAGAGGTGTGCCGTGCAACTTCATCACATTGTCCACGTGTGTATTTACCTCAAATGGGTTAATTTGCTCACTGCATGGCATTTGCAAACTTTATATATTTTTCCATATCAATTAAATCATATACCGTATTTATTAAGCAGAAAGGGTGTTGAGATCGCTAAAAAGAAACATTGGAATCAATTTATTCTGCAGTAGAGGTTACCGTTTTATTTGTATGGCACACAAAAAAAAAACGCTAATATTACTTCTCGCTAATTTATGTAGTAATTTCAAGGACATATCGCTAAATTTTCGCCTCGCTGAAATTTTTATTTAAGTACGTGAAATATATGGAGGCAAGGAGGAGTATTCAATCTCAGAAGTCTATTCAAACAATACAAATTAGAACCATACCAAATATGGTCCTCTAAAACATCTGAATTAGGATAAGTTGCAATGGAGGAGTGAGCATCTCTTGCGATATTTACCATTTTTATTTATTCAAGTTAATGTATATTTTAAGGAGACGGCCACTGGGGACATTGGCTTGCCTGGTCTCCATGCAGTGTATCGTGTGGTAAAGGAACGAGGCAGAGACACCGGGAGTGTAACAACCCTCCCCCAGCCTATGGAGGATCCTACTGTTCGGGTTATGTCAGAGATAACCAGGCTTGCTCCCATTCTTGTACAAGTAAGACCATAGCAAAATACGATATGTTAACGTTGTCATTTGCTTTTGTAATGTTTACACTTTTTTTTTTGGCAAAAACTAATCAAATGGTTGTAGTTTATTTTAAGTAGTAAAACATATCAATTCTGCCTAGTTCTTTTAATTCAAGATATGAAGACACTGACTACTGCGTATTATTTGCCTTTTTGGTTTTAGCCACTACCACAACTTCAACAACAACCACTTCAGCTACCACTAATGTACCAGGTACTGAACTATTTTCTGAAAATGTGCTTCGTAATACAGTAAATTAATGTTGAATTAGCGGAATTACATGCATATACATTGTAAAAAATACACTGTGCCCCTAACTTTGATTAGGCAAGCCTTGTCCCTCATGCGATGAAAACCTGAACTGTGTTTGGAACCAGACCTGTTCAGCATCAGAATCATGCATGGTGAGGGCTGTGACAGGTCACGGATTTCAATTCACTGTACATTGTATCCTAGTAAGTTACTCTTTACTTAACGGTCATAGTTAAATTATATTATTTATGAATAAAGTCTGTTCTGTAGTAAATAATTTGCAATTTTTGAGATGAATAAATGTGTACATGTAATTTCATTACAGAGTCAAGACTGTCATTTCATGACCACATTTTTACACAACTCAGAAATCTACTGCTGTGATGATAGAGAATGTCTTAGAAAATATATTGGGATATAGACTGTAGTTCTGTTGTTTCTGCTGTAGATATTAGATATGCAAGTCTTGGAAAAGAATAAAAATGTACTCTTTCACAAAATAAAATGTGAAGGTCAGGAATTCCTACATTCTGTGATTCTAGTATAATTACAGTTTGGACTTTCATATAATATAAGGTATATATTATACAATATTGGCCTTTGCAAGGACAGTGTATTACAATTTGGGCTTTTGAAAAGAAAGTCTAAAGCACAATTTGTATTTTTGCAATGAAAGTATATGTTACAATTTGGGCTTTTGACAAGAAAGTATACATTACAATTTGTGCTCTTGCAAAGAAAATATGTACATGTATTACAATTTGGGCTTTTGCAAAGAAAGTCTAAATAACACTTTGGACTTTTGCCAAGAAAGTGTGTATTAAAATTTGTGCTCTTGCTAAGAAAGTGTATTATTAATTGATTGTATGTTGTTTAACGTTCCTCTCGAAAAATTTTCACTCATATGGAGACGCCACCACTTGTCAATGGAGAGCTGCAAATTTTGTCCTATACTCGGTATTCAGGGCCATTAAGCAGGGAGGAATCTTTTTTGTGCCTGCACCTAGCTGCTGCGACTTAGGATCTCGGTTTATATGGTCTCATCCGAAGGACCGGTCTCCACGTCCCACAGTGGGATTCGAACCCGCGACGGAAGGATCAACTCCTTACTTCGCGACTCTAGAGCAGACACTCTAACCACTGCGCCACACAGGCGACTATTTCAATTTGGGCTTTTGCAATGAAAGTTTATATTGCAATTTGGGCTTTTGCAATGATATTTTGCAATTTGGACTTTTGCAATGACAGAATATATTGTAATTAGGCCCTTTGCAATGAAAGTATATATTACATTTAGTGCTTTGCTGCAGTGAAAGTAATACATGTAATTACAATTTGGGCTTTTGCAAATAAAATATATACTACTAGTATTACAGTTTGGACCTTTGCAATGAAGATATCAATTACAAACTTGAGCTTGTGCAAGAAAAGTATATATTATAATTTGGGCTTTTGCAATGGAAAAAATATAAACTACAATTTGGGCTTTTGCAAGGAAAGTATATATAACAATATGGACTTTTGCTTTTGAAATGAAAGTATATATATTACATTTAGTGCTTTGCTGAAATGAAAGTAATACATGTAATTACAATTTGGGCTTTTGCAAAGAAAATATACATTACAATTTGGGCCTTTGCAATGAAGGTATAAATTACAAAAATGGGCTTGTGCAATGAAAGTATATATATTAGAATTTTGGCTTTTGCAATAAAAGTATAAATTACAATTTAGGTGTTTGCAGTGGAAGAATACCTGTATATTACAATTTGGGCTTTTTTGCAATGAATCTAATTTTAAATTAAAATTTGTGCTTTCGCAATGCATTTAAATAATGCCAGTCCGTGTGACCTACAGAAGACATGTGATGAATAATTTTGTCAAATATAGGTTTTGCTAATTGAAAGATATGCATATTAAATTTGGGGTGTTACATATGTTAGGAAATGTTAAATTCTAATGAAATTGGATTAAATTCGGCTATTTTTAATGATTACAATTGATGACAAAGTTACTCATAAATTTTTTAGAAGTGTCTGATCATTGAAATGCTATAATAACAATCAAATCATATTCATATGTAAAAGAAAATAATTCCAGCACAAATTTTTGCTGCAAATGAAATAGATGGATTGCTGGATAGATAGATAAATAGATATACAGTGAAACCTGTCTAATCCAACATGCACTGGGAGATAAATTTTGTGTCAGAATAGACAGGGTGTCGGATTGCTCAGTGAAAAAATAACATAGTGAATGGTAAAATGGGAAAGAAATTAATCGTCGGAATTCACAGCGTGACGGAATACACATGTGTCGGATTAGACAGTTTTCACTGTAATTGGAAAAGTAAGTTGCAGACCTCTGTAGTTTGTATTTAACAAGACAGTTGCTATTTGATATGTTTACAAGGAAAATAACTGATATTATTTTAAGGCTTAATCTTGGTTCAAAGATAAAGCATTCATTAATAACAAAATGTCAATCGGTCCCTAGCATTCGGTCCCGGATTTTGTTTGTTTGGAGATCAAGACCCAGGATAAAATGCGGTCGTAAATGTAAGTCAGAATATGTACATTATATTCTCAAGGATATTCTAGAACAAGAAGAATTTCAAAGGCTATTGGAATTTATTTCCTTTGCCCTTAATTTCTAAAATCAAATTCACAACCGAAGGAGTCCATAATTGTATAATATATATCCAATATCCACTTTCATATGAACATGATGAATGACTGAAATTTTATCTCAGTTCTAAAACTGCTTCAATCCTGATCCTGAGAACTTGTAAAGGAGACGTTTCTTATTTTCTCGGGCTTTAACCTTATCTTTCGTTACTAGAAAATGGCAATGATTATGGTGCAATAAAAGAAATTTTCAGTAAGATAACACATCGATAAGTAGAAAACCACCAAGGAATATACATGCGTCCACGTATGGACAAATATCATGTGCTCTTCGTTGCAATATGCCTTTTCGATACTCTGTCAGGTAACAACACGCATGCCAAAAGAAATTTTTTTTAAAAATGTATAAATTAGATATTCATAAATCTATGTTGTTTGGATTGGAAAATAATGCAAAAGCCAGATGGAAAAAAGAAAAGAGTCAATTAAGGCAAAGCCATGTTGATGTAATCGTGAAAGCTATTGGCGCACAGAATCTCTATGAGACATAAAGCAAAACCATAAACAAATGTATACTCTAAATCAAATTTATTTTTGAAAATTCATAATCAAACACTGCAATTTAATAAACAAGTATAATTCCAATCTTCATTTTATGTATTGATTTCCTGTGTTTTGATTGGACGAGAACAAATTTAAGAAAAAATTTACACATCGATAAAATTTTTCAATCAGAACTACTTTCTTGATAAAGCTTCTAGGATATCGTATAAACAATGATTGAATGAAAGCAGTTATTTCTGGTCTGTTTTGGCTAAATTATGAATACAAAAAACTTCAAATTTAATTAATTAAAACAAAACTGGCGACAAACTGGATTGCCCAGCTGACGGACGCCATGAAAATGTTTATGTCACTGTCCGATCACCATGCAGTGTGAATTTAAAAAAAACGCTGTCTCGACGTTCATAATACGAAGAAAATTAGCTCAGTTTGTATCGTTTTGACAGGGAAACGAAACGTACCTCAAACTCTTGCCATATTAGCATCAAATTCATATTTACTTTCTATATTGTTCCGCAATCTTTTAACAAACAAGTGCAAATCGAAGGCGTCGTCGGTCTGCAACTTTCGCTATGAGAGTTGTCGTTCATGTCAACATGGCCATGGTCAAGGACGAACTATTCTGAAGTAAACTCGTAATTACGATATTTGTTGACTTAAACAATATTCGGTAAGTCTTTATAAGTTTCTTTATCGATTGTTTTGACAACTTAAAGATGAACTCTATCGAAATTCATCTCGATTACGTTCCTTTGCGATAAAATGTATTCCTACGCCGTCCAGAAATAAGGGATTGTATGGAGGCCTCAAAGAGAAATAATTCAAATATTTTTTAAAATTCGATATTGGAATTATAAGAATTAAACGTTCTTTTTGAAAAATTTATCGATGTGTAAACTCTTGACATTTTACTCACAAACTTAACATAAAAGTGCTTCGCACTTTTATTTAGTTTGTGAGTAAAATGTCAAGAGTTTACACATCGATAAATTTTTCAAAAAGAACGTTTAATCCTATATTAAAAATGTCTGCTGTCCAAAATGTAATATGGGAGGGGTTTGAATTATGAATGCTTTTTCATTCTTTCTTTTTCATTTACAGCTGTTGCTGGTATAATATGTATGTCCCACGCACGTTGTAAAAACATGATGCAGGTGGCGAGTGATGAGGAAGCTTACTGTCAATTCAACGCATTTCATGTTGGTTGCTGCCATGTCAGAAAAAGTAAGAATTTCTATCAATCTAGGTCAAACTAATTGCCATTATTTTTATCAGGTCACCTGTAGGGTTGTATCAATATATCGATACGTATCAATATTCAAGAAAAATATCAAATCGAAAAATTACTTCCAATACGTATCGGACAAGCAGTTTTTCTTCTAATTATGCTAAAAAGATGGGAATTTTAATAAGCAAAGATTATATTTAACTTTTTTGAATTAAAGCTGATCAATAATTATAGATTTATTAAAGAAATAACACAGTTTTTATAGTTATTATATATTGCATAACAGTTTACTTTTAACATGTTGATTTTTACAGTCTTTAAAATTTCGATTGGAAGTGTTTTATACTGACTATGGGATAAGAACTTTGAAATGGGTAATAAAACACTATTTTTTATGAAATACATGCATTAAATGATTAATAAGCCTTTTTTGATGGACCTGTTTTAGAATCCAATATATCGCATATCGCTTTAAAAAATATTGTATCGTATCGTATCGAAATTTTTTGCTCAATACACAGCCCTAGTCACCTGAGTAATTCAGGTGACCTATTCCACCTGAGTAACCAAGGAAACCTACTGCTTTACGTTTTTGTACGTTATCGTCCGTCGTGCGAATTGGGTCGGTCGCTAACCTCTGAACAAGATCAGCTTCTTCTCTGAAATCAGTGAACCAATTTCAAACAGTTTTTGCACAAAGCATAATTAAATTAAATTAAAGACAGATGATACAGTTTTTTAAAGAATTTGTCGGAAGGGTAGGGCGGAGGGGTTGGGCTTCAACCATCAAGTGTAATACAATCTTTAAAAATCATCTTTACTCCTGCCGGGAATCAATCAGTCAATCTGTTGGCATGGTTGTTATGAGCACTACCTCTACCAAAATCTCATCTAAATGGATTCTGGTAGTTAAGAAGTGTGTCCTTTGGTCAAAGATTCAGCCAAGGGATGTCCATTGCTAATATATTTTAATGACTTAATGTTTTGAAAATTTTCTTCTATGTTTCTGGGTATTCAGCAAACAATTTTAATGCATAGTTATGATAAGCAAGAGTATCTCTTCCAAAATTGTAAATTCCTTGGGCCCTTGCTAAGAGATTCTGATGTAAGGATGGGGCTATTTATCAATACGTAAATATGCACAAATTCTTTGAACGTTTTTTTTGCTGCACCTGGGTATGCAGCAGATAAATCAAATGCATTGTTATGATGAGCAAAGATGCCTCTTTCAAGTTGTGAAATGTATGTCCCAAGCGTTAGGGGGTTCCTGTGGGGAAGGAACTCAATCGATTATAAGTGAGAATCTTCCAGTTCATACAATTAAGCCAAGGACTCAAGAGAGCTGATCAAAGAGTGTCTTGCGTCTGTAAACTTGTCATTTTTTCTTCCACAGAGGGGAAAGTCCTATTTTACTCAAGGGATTAGAAAAAGCATAAGATGGAATGTAAAAAAAAAAAACCCACATCTTTATGATTACAGTAATGGCGTCCCATTTATCTGTATAGATTAATTGTCAAAAACAATCAATTTTATTGATATTCAACGAAGACGGAATTACTGAGTATTTAGATATTATAAAAATAAAATTTGCAAATGAAATTACTATTTGAAAATTTAAATTTAACAGAAATATAAATTTTCAAAAAATGAAATAGAAGAACTTTAAGTACTCTTTCACAAAAAGTCACCCATCCTTGTAAATACTATTACCTTCTTTAGAGGCTGCTTTTTGGGGACAGTGGAGTACTTGGGGTTCTTGTAGTGTGACTTGTGGATCAGGTGGAACAAGGACCTCTACCAGAAGATGTATGGGGTCAGGGTCATGTCAGGGGTCATCTTCAAGGACAGAAGCTTGCAGCCACACACAACCTTGTCCAAGTATATTATTTCAATTTTCAGGAAAAATGTTACACAAGTATTTTCGACCTTGAGATACTAACTAAAGTAATGTTTTTTATTTTAATTTTTGCATTTCATTATTAATAAGTTTTTCGTATATTTAAAAATATTAAGAATGACTCCAAATTGAAACATTTTTAAGTTGATGGTTATCTGAGTGACTGGAGTAGCTGGACTTCCTGTAGTCAGACATGTGGGTGGGGCCAACAGACAAGGTCACGTGTCTGTCATCAACCACAGTATGGAGGCTTACAATGCAACGGAGATTTGGAAGACAGCAAATATTGTCATGATAAATACTGTCCAGGTTAATACACTTTAATTAATTTATTTAAGGAATCACTGTCTAGTTAGTATAGTATGCCAGGGCATCAACGATAGTGGGAAACATGGGATAATTTGCATTACGGGCGAATCCCCTTATGCATAAATTATCCCATATTGTCCCAAAATCGTTGATTTCCCTGGCAGACTATAATAACTAGACAGTGATTCCTTATATTTCCATTTCATTCTTGTGAAATAAAATTGAAGATTTAGACTTTAAATATGTAGAAATAGATTTAAATAACTCGAGAACTCCCATGCCAATTTCAATAGTCCTCGCCCACTGACGTCAAACACAAAGGCAGCTGCACGAGATTTACATGCATATTTGGCCTCCTTAGCGTCAGACACAGAGACAGATGCGCACGAGATTTGCATGCAAATTAGACCTCCTTAGCTTCTGACCCATCGACCTGCATAATTTATATTCCAGTAGAATTATCAAGGAATGAACTCCGCTAACTTTCAAAGAGTTGTCACAGAGAAAAAAAAAATAGAAATGGAAATATAATCAAATAACATATTTTTTTAAAGGGTAATCTTATGAACATATTTGTTTTCTTTGGAATGTACTGCTATGTCACATCTTTATAAAGGTGACCTTAAAAGCCCGAGGGCTTTTTGTTTATATTCAGCATTCTAGTTAAAAAACTAATAAGCAATGCAATCAAATAATCATTTTTAGTGAATGGATGGACTGGGGATTGGGGCAGCTGGACTTCGTGCAGCGTGACCTGTGGTAACGGTTATATGTCTAGATCACGTGTCTGTCATCCTCCAAAATATGGTGGCTCCCCATGTACAGAGAAGTTAAGAGATTTAAGGACGTGTTTCAGGGCACCATGTCCAGGTAAGAGCTGCATTAAGAGGAAAAAGTCAAAGATGTAAATTTTAAAGAATGAAGTAAAATAACTCTAGTTCATATTCGATATAACGAAAGTGTATCCAAGACTAGTATGAAACAGATGTATCAGACTTCGTGGTATCTTTAATTTCAATTCTTATAACATGCAAGGTAATGAGTTGCATGTCAACATACGAAACATGTTAACATAATTATCTAGCATGTTGACATCAGAATGTTGCATTTCTAAATAATTATCTTGCACGTGAAGATAAATAAGTCGATTTTTTTCATTCATTTCTTTGGACCCTTGAATGTTACAACACGGAATATAATAACAACGCAAAATATAATAGACCCTGATTATTATATTTTGCGTTATTACATTTTGCGTTGAAATCAACACAGAATGTAATAAGCAAAATGTAAAAACACACTTTTGAGGATTATTACATTTAGCGTTATTACATTTTGCGTCGAGATCAACGCAAAATGTAATAATGCGATTTTTTGATTATTACATTTTGCCTTGTTACATTTTGCGTCGAGATAAAGCAAACGGCAAGAACGCAAAATGTAATAACATATTTTTTTGGTCAGTCAGATTAAGTGCAACTTTCAATAGAGTAATGACAGAAGAGAGGAAAATGAAACAAAAGGAAAAAAATAGATTTATGCAGATTACAATAAATCGAATTTATAATATATCGCTACATGTATTTAAAATGAGTTTAATATCAAATTATAGGTATTGCAAATTAGAAACGTGCGTGCAAGGCGGTATTGTTGTTGTTGGAGGGGGATAATTTTATTGACCAGTGTACTTTTGCATTCTGATAGACAAATGCAATAAATCTAGAAAAAAGCTATTCATTGTACTGGCGGGCGTAAATATATAGCGAGAAGAGGGTTTGTTGACAATGAAGATTCCATGCTGTTCCAGACAAATCATTGTAGATCAGTAAAAACAAAATTCTCTCTCTCTCTCTTTCTTTCTCTCCAATCATAAAATGAATTGTTTCTGCATGTCCATAGTTTTACAATGATCAACATACGAAGTAAACACTCCCACCCCATTCCTGTCCCTTCTTGCCAGACACACACACACACACCCTCACACACACACCACACACACACACACACCCTCACCCACACACACACACACACTTCTAATTTTCTAACCAATGTACATATGCCGAACATGCATGTCAAGAGCTTTTAATGGACCTATGATCAACCTTTGGTAATTAGAAATGTTATTGGTTAGAAATTTATTAAGATTAATTTATTTTAAAAAATGTCAATCACAAGTAATTTAATGTTTTATAATTAAGTACACTGCATTAAATAAATGTCAAAGTTAAAAAAGATACATTTAGATTTAGTAATGTTTGTAAAAGCCGTTTTGACCTCGTTGTCATAGTTCTAAATATTTTGTAAAGCGTGGTTCCCACGTTGATTACATGTATTTTTCTCATACGTGTGTATGATACTACCCTTGAGATAAACCTATGGTTTTTATTTCCACGGGTAGGTGCTTTATCAACAGGACTTCCGATTTTGACACGATCCCTTCGCGTCGCTTCAAGATTCAAATTTATCAAAACTTTGATTGGTAAATATTCTTGCCTTATAAAATAAATGATTATGAGCAAGAATTTCGATAGGAGCAGGGAAAAGACTTGTATACTTCAAAGAAGTGTCAAGTTTTAGCAAAATATCCGTATCGGTTACTTTAGAGACGGTTACCCCCCCCCCCCCCCCCCCCCAACGTATGAAAACGTACAATCTAATTAAAATTGGATGTTAGATCCGCTCGCATACTCGCTACTCATGAATATACTCCATTTCAACCCGTTGGAAAAAGCCAGTATCAAATCACATCATATAGATATCCTCTATATATTTAGACCAATTCATTGTTTGTGCTAAATACAATCAAAAAAAATAATTATATTTATTTTATTACTTATTGTCATATTACATATTGTTTTATTACATTTTGCGTTGTCTTCAAGGCAAAATGAAAATAACGCAAAATGTAACAACGAAAAAGCACGTTATTACATTTTGCGTTGATCTCGACGCAAAATGTAATAATCCAAAAATTGTGTTATCACATTTTGTGTTATCACATTTTGCGTTGATCTCGATGCAAAATGTAATAATCCCAGTTTATTACATTTTGCGTTGTTATTACATTTGGTGTTGTAACATTGATTGCCATCAAATAATTATTTTGAGTAAATGGATGGACTGGGGATTGGGGCAGCTGGACTTCGTGCAGCGTGACCTGTGGTAATGGTTATATGTCTAGATCACGTGTCTGTCATCCTCCACAATATGGTGGCTCTCCATGTACAGAGAAGTTAAGAGATTTAAGGACGTGTTTCAGGGCACCATGTCCAGGTAAGAGCTGCATTAAGAGGAAAAAGTCAAAGATGTAAATTAAAAACAATGAAGGAAAAGAACTCTAGTTCATATTCGATATCACAAAAGTGTATCCAAGACTAGGATGAAACAGATGTATCAGACTTCGTGGTATCTTTAATTTCAATTTTTATAACATGCAAGATATTAATGGCAACATGCAATATAATGAGTGTCATGTCAACACACGAAACTCACATGTTAACATAATTATCTAGCATGTCAGTATATGAAACTCTCAAGTTCATAATTATCTAGCATGTTGACATCAGAATGTTGCATTTCTAAATCATTATCTTGCACGTGAAGATAAGATTGCATTTCTAAATAATTACCTTGCACGTGAAGATAAATAAGTCGATTTTTTTCATTCATTCTTTTGGACCCTTAAATGACTATTTTACTTTTTAATCAACGAAAATTACTTTAACCCTTTTATCGCAAATCTCGCTTGAAAGTATACACTCCGACCGAAATAGCGTTGCGTTGAGTGATGACACTGTTGGATTTGACAATTGAACAATTTGTATCACGAGTTTCATTTTATAAAACAAGCGTTTAAATTAGTTGATTAGTACCCACCCACTCTCATGCGGTATCCTTTGCCAGTATAAGTTGGAAAGCGTCCATCAGCCTAGCGAACTGCCATGTTAGATTGTAGAAAAGCGTTGTTGACTTTTTGAACCCAAACAAACAAACAGAATATAAAACTAGATGCTGTCATGAGACAGTAATACCCGCACTATGGTGTTTGCCTCTAAATATACACTCATTCATATTGGACTTTCCAAGGAAGAAGTCAAAATAATTCTATAATTATCACCGTACATGTATTCGTCAAATTGAACATAAAATTTTCAGATGACCATATCAACTCTGAGCCTCACATATGTATTTTAAAATACTTAATTCATAACCAGTCTGAAATAACAGAATTTAATTAATGATTGAAGTAAATTACTTAATTAGATTCAAATAAATAATTTTCCCATAATTTGGAACTTTTTAAATTTACTTTCTCAACGACATAAAATATTATTTTAGAACAAAGCGTTTTTGATGAATTTATCAAAATGTGCAAACTGATTTTAGTATTTGGTCGGGAAAAAAACCCATTGAAAATACAACCCGATTAATTTGTAAATGCCTATCTCCCCCCCCCCCCCCACACACACACACACTCTCTCTCACCCTCACATTTTTTAGCTCTACTGGTCAGAGACCAGAAGAGCTTATGCGATAGTAATGCGTCCGTCGTCCGTCCGTCTGTCTGTCTGTCTGTCCGTCTGTCTGTCTGTAAACAATTTTTCAAAATGCTACTCCTCCTACAGTTTTGGTCTGATTTCAATATAACTTGGCACACAAGTAGACTACACTAAGATACATAATTCTGTGTATCGGTTTTTGATTTCGATGAACGGTGTTGACGTGGTTACTAAAAATAGAAATTTCTGTGAAATTCTTTCAATATGCTACTCCTTCTACAGTTTTAGTCTGATTTCAATATAACTTTGCACACAAGTAGACTACAATAAGATACATAATTTTGTGTATCAGTTTTTGATTTCGATGAACGGTGTTCCGTGGTTACTAAAAATAGAAATTTCTGTGAAATTCTTTCAAAATGCTACTCCTTCTACAGTTTTAGTCTGATTTCAATATAACTTGGCACACAAGTAGACTACACTAAGATACATAATTCTCTGTATCGGTTTTTGATTTCGATGAACGGTGTTGCCGTGGTTACTAAAAATAGAAATTTCTGTGAAATTCTTTCAAAATGCTACTCCTTCTACAGTTTTAGTCTGATTACAATATAACTTGGCACACAAGTAGACTACAATAAGATACATAATTCTGTGTATCAGTTTTTGATTTCGATGAACGGTGTTCCGTGGTTACTAAAAATAGAAATTTCTGTGAAATTCTTTCAAAATGCTACTCCAAATACAATTTTAGTCTGATTATAAATGTGGCATGCAAGTAGACTGCACTAAGAACATAAAGAGACTTAATCAAGGATCATTATTCTATTTATTGCCGTTGAAAAGTTTCAATTTCCAACTGCTTAAGTACTTTTCTCTTCCTTTGCTATAAGTACAAACCAGTAGAGCTTCAGTCTCGACAGAGACTTCTGGTTAAAAAACATAGTTTAGTTTATTATGATAGTTTGAAATTTGTTCTTGTACTAAACAGTTTTATTTTCTACATTCACATTGGGTTTGCGTCACCCATTATCATATTTATAGATATCACCTCTCGGCACACCTCGGCCAATTCATACTGGCAAAGGAATCATCAAAGGTTTGTCGAATGAGATTATTTAGCACATGTATGCTGACGATGCAGTGTGGTCAGTTAAAATCATTTGTGTTTTAATTGGATTATATGGATTATATTTCATGAATTCGTTCTCACGACCTATGACATTCGGTAAGTACAAGATTTAGCATAGATTGCATAAAAATAAATAAATGCAAATGGTTAGGTTGAAGTTCAAAAAGGGTCAACATGGTCAAAGATCATCGCATGCCACAGTCGACAAATTTCACATTGTCAAGTTATCTCCCGTTGCGGACATTCAGTATATAACAGACGCAGATCCAGAAATTTTTTTTTTCAGAAAGGGGGGGGGGTGTCACACCTCAGTCAAAAAAATCAGCCCAAGATTTCCTGAGATGGAAATAAAAAATAATAATAAAAACAATGATGGTGGAGTCCCTGTTTTCTAAGGGGGAGGATGTCCAAAGTCATTTTTATTCTCTACAGTACATATATAGTCTTATTTAAATAACTGCTAATTCCAGGGGGGGGGGGGTCTGATCTCCCTAGCCACTGACTCCCTGTACCTGAAATGACAATTGATCTTATGACTCCATAATAGTAGAAAATTTTTTCAATTGACTATTTATACATATTTTGTTTCCTATGTTTATGTATTTTTGTCTGTCCACGGAAACTTTCACCTTGCCCATATTTTTAAGTGGATTGGGCTATACACATGGCTTGAATATTTCATAGGTAAATTTCTTTTGGCAAAACCTTTTAATGGGTACCACCAATTTTGACCTCTTGATCTCTTGACCTTGGATTTTGACCCAATTTTACAAGAAAAATACCTTGAACTTGGCGTAAGTTTTGAACAGGTGGTGCTAGGACTTTCATGCTCTCACATGTGTAATCATTGTGAACTTTCAACAGGTATAATTATTTTTGACCTAGACCTTAGAGTTGAACCCAATTTAACTTTAACCTTGGCAATAACTTTTGAACAGGTGAGGAAGTTCTAGGGATTTCTCCCTTTTTTCACATGTGTATTTCTTGTGACAAGACTTTCCCTTTGATACCAACAATTTAGACCCTTTGACCTTGACTTTGGAGTTTGACTTACATTTGAGAAACTTCAACCTTTGCCAAAAGCTGTCATAACAGTTGCTGTCACAACAAACAAACAAATTACTAAAAAAAAACACAGAATACATGTACATATTTTATATTCAACAGATATACATCTGGTCATATCTCTAGTTCTCCCTTGAATGAGACATGGTGATATAAATTTTAAAAAATAATTATAAGAGTTGAAAAGGTTGTGCATATTGAAATATACTAAGCTCTGCGGATGAATTAGATATACCAGTTTAGCTTTATTTTGCTACCCAAAGCACCTTGATTAACTATTTATAAGCATACTGTTTTCTGAAATGTACTGATTTCTGTTGTCCATCTGTTTATCTGCAAACTTTTCACATTAACTTCTTAAGAACCACTAGGCTAATTTCAACCAATTTACATTTAAATATGCAGGGTACTTTTTAAGCACCCGGATCGATAGATCCCGGGCGTATATTGTTTTTGTCCTGTCTGTTTGTCTGTTTGTCTGTTTATCTGTTTGTCTGTTTGTCAACTTTAACCTTGGCCATAACTTTTGAACAATAAGGGATAGAGACTTCATATTTGGTAAGCATACTCCACTAATAAAAACCTTTCAAATGACTTCAAGGTCAATGACCTTGTGACCTTGACTAAGACATATGCTAAAAATAGCTTTTTCCACTGTTTGTCATAACTTTTGAACCATAGGAGATAGGGACTTCATATTTGGTATGCATACTCCACTAATAGAGTCCTTTCAAATGACATCAAGGTCAATGATCTTGTGACCTTGACTGTGACCTATATGCTAAAAATAGCTTTTTACACTTTTTGCCATAACTTTTGAACCATCAGAGATAAGGACTTCATATTTGGTATGCATACTCCACCGATTAAGTTCTTTCAAATGACACCATGGTCAATGACTTTGTGACCTTGACTGTGACCTATATTCTAAAAATAGCTTTTTCCACTTTGTCATAACTTTTGAACCATAGGAGATAGGGACTTCATATTTGGTATGCATACTCCACCGATAAAGTCCTTTCAAACGACGGCAAGGTCAATGATCTTGTGACCTTGACTGTGACGGATATGCTAAAAATAGCTCTTTACACTTTTTGCCACAACTTTTGAACCATGGGAGATAGGGACTTCATATTTAGTACGCATACTCCACTGATTAAGTTCTTTCGAATGACACCATGGTCAATGACCTTGTGACCTTGACTGTGATCAATATGCTAAAAGAAGATTTTTTTAACTTTGTTGCCGCCGGGCGCGTAGTGTTTCACAAACACATCTTGTTCCAACATAAATCTTCTTCTCAAGAACAGCAAAGACATTTATTGTCCCCATTTTTGCTAAAGGTAGGGTACATTAAATCTCATTTGTTTGTCAATCTGCCTATCTGTCACAATAAATTTAACCTTGGTCATCATGGTCGTATATTTTGAATGAGAAGAGATAGGACTTTTATATTAAATATGTGTATTAGTATTAAATGGGACAATACCATTCTACATACAATATGATTTTCATTACCCATGATCTTGAAGTTTGACCTAATTTCCTTAAAAAAATTAATTGCTTTGAATTGATCATTTTGAAAGATAAATGAAAGGGCATTCATATTACCTGTGATAAGACCTTCCAAAATGTATCATGACTCTGTGACCTTGACCTTGAAGTTTAACTTAGTTTTCATTAATGTTGTATTTCCTTTTCATTGAGAAGAGATTTGACTTTCACATTTCAAGTGAACATTACCCATAACAAGAGGCTCCCAACATGCTATGATTTTTTCCCCCTTGACCTTGATGTTTTAACAAAATTTCAAAAGAGTGAACTCTCCCAAAAGATGATAAGACCACTGTTTAAAACAAAAAAGGAGTTTAGGGAAGACTGGGCTTTTTCCATAAAAAACGTCATTTTTCAACCCTCATTTGACCCCCCGGGCAAAATCAAAATTCCGAAACCTAACTGCACATCTACATGACCCAACCAACCATCTCCCAAAGATGATTAGGATGCTGAATAAAATGTAAGAGGAGTTCAGGGAAGATGGGGCTTTTTCCATAAAAAACATCATTTTTCGACCCTTATTTGACCCCCCAGGGCAAAATCAAAATTCCAAAACCTTACTGCACATCTACATGACCCCACCAACAATCTCCCAAAAGCTGGTTAGGCTACTGAGTAAAATGTAGAAGGAGTTCAGGGAAGACGGGGCTTTTTGGACAAAAAGCGTCATTTTTCGACCCCTATTTGACCCCCTGGGGCAAAATCGAAATTCCGAAAGCTTACTGCACATCTACATGACCCCACCAACCATCTCCCAAAAGCTGGTTAGGCTACTGAGTAAAATGTAGAAGGAGTTCAGGGAAGACAGGGCTTTTTGGACAAAAATCGTCATTTTTCGACCCCCATTTGACCCCCCGGGGCAAAATCGAAATTCCAAAACCTTACTGCACATCTACATGACCCCACCAACCATCTCCCAAAAGCTGGTTAAGCTACTGAGTAAAATGTAAGAGGAGTTCAGGGAAGACGGAGCTTTTTGCTTAAAAAACGTCGTTTTTCCACCCCCATTTGACCCCCTGGGGCAAAATCAAAATTCCGAAAGCTTACTGCACATCTACATGACCCCACCAACCATCTACCAAAAGATGATTAGGCTACTGTGTAAAATGTAAGAGGAGTTCAGGGAAGACGGAGCTTATTGCTTAAAAAACGTCATTTTTCGACCCCCATTTGACCCCCTGGGGCAAAATCAAAATTCCGAAAGCTTACTGCACATCTACATGACCCCACCAACAATCTCCCAAAAGCTGGTTAGGCTACTGAATAAAATGTAGAAGGAGTTCAGGGAAGACGGGGCTTTTTGGACAAAAAACGTCATTTTTCGACCCCCATTTGACCCCCTGGGGCAAAATCAAAATTCCGAAAGCTTACTGCACATCTACATGACCCCACCAACAATCTCCCAAAAGCTGGTTAGGCTACTGAGTAAAATGTAGAAGGAGTTCAGGGAAGACGGGGCTTTTTGGACAAAAAACGTCATTTTACGACCCCCATTTGACCCCCCGGGGCAAAATCGAAATTCCAAAACCTTACTGCACATGTACATGACCCCACCAACCATCTCCCAAAAGCTGGTTAGGCTACTGAGTAAAATGTAAGAGGAGTTCAGGGAAGACGGAGCTTTTTGCTTAAAAAACGTCATTTTTCGACTCCCATTTGACCCCCTGGGGCAAAATCAAAATTCCGAAAGCTTACTGCACATCTACATGACCCCACAAACCATCTCCCAAAAGATGATTAAGCTACTGTGTAAAATGTAGGAGGAGTTCAGGGAAGAAAAGTGTGACAGACGGACGGACGGACGGACGGACGGACGGACGGACGGACATGAGTAACAACAATATACCCGAACTTTCTTTAGAAAGTGCGGGTATAAAAATGAATAATGTAACAATATTTAACCAAATCTACGTATTTGCGTGGACCCTGAGGTCCACGCAGTAAATATATAAGCGAGATTAAACCGGATGTCATGGGCATACGTCAGGCTACGCATGCGCGAGAATGCTGGAGAGTTCGCAATTGTTTCATCTCGGGTCTTTCCGACAGAGGTCGGAAAAACAACTTCCGCCAGTCGGAAAGGTCCGAGAATTTGCGATTGGGAGAGTTCGCCACACTATGACTGCCTACCCGTAGAATAATTCAAAATGCCCTATACGAATTTGAATATACCACGTTCATTGGCAAATCTCGCTTTTGAATCTGCATATCGTATTTATTAATTTATTGGAGAATCCGAATTTTTTTCTTATACATATACATTTTTATACATACTATATAAACATCGATTCTATGGCAGATGCTTTTTAAAAAATAGGAAGAACTTGCAGAATAAAGAACTAGATGCTGTCATGAGACAGTAATACCCGCACTAAGGTGTTTGCCTCTAAATGCACACTTCTTCATATTGGGCTTTACCAAGGGAAAAGTCAATATAATTCAATAATTTACATAATACATGTATTCATCAAATTGAACATAATATGCTCAGGTGACCATGTAGCTGCAGATCTGCAGCGTTATGGTTTTATATATTTGACTTTGACCATAACGCTACAGATCCCCATATGCAAAAAAGGTGCAATTTATGGCACAATATTTTTTGCGCTTTTTCGGGCAGTTTTTCTCCACTTTCTAGCATTGGTCAATATATACCTTTCACTCCCTAATTTTAGACACATTCTATAGCCAATATGTATATTTTGTCCACCTCCCAACCATTTAATATTTATAGTCATCTCTACAGGCAAAAAACTTGCTTGATGTGAATTTTCAGCAATCTAACAAATAATTTTAATCAGGCGAGTTTATCACTTGTAGAGACGACTATAAAGGGTTGGGAGATGGATAAAGTATACAGATTAGTTAAACAATGTGCCTAGAATTAGGGAGTAAAAAGTAGTTGATATACCAATGCTAGAAAGTGGAGAAATTCTCCCCAAAAGTGCGCAAAAAATATTGCGCCGTAAATTGCACCTTTTTTGCATAACGGGATCTGTACCGTTATGGTCAAATACTAATACATGTATATAAAACCATAACGCTACAGATCTGCAGCTATTTTTTGTATTGACCATGTGACCCATGGGACTCCATCTTATTGGTATTTCATATTCATAATTGATTACCATCGGAAATTAAACAACAGAATTAAATTAATGATGTAAATTAGGTTTGATAAAGGGGGGGGGGGGTATAAATTTTTGGCACATACTGTATAAGTGGAAATTTTAGCGAAACGCAAATTTAGCGATTTCTACCTAAAATCTGGTATTTTATTTTTAGCGAGAAGTAATTTTAGCGATTTTAAAATGCTAATTCAAGAAGCTTTTACAAATAATAAGCAATTAATTTTCAGTGGTATTCAATTTTAGCGATGTCAGCACCCTCGCTAATAATGCCAAAATTAAATCCTCGCTAAATTTTTTACTTGTACGGTAATTGGAACTTTTGAATCTATTTTCTGAATATATAGATTAACAAAAAATAATATTATTCAAATCAGTGTAAAGCGTTTTTGATGAATTTTTCAAAATGTGCAAAGTTTATTTATATTTGATTAGGCAGAAACTTCTTGAAAGCTGCCATATACACAATCAATTTAGGCAACCCCCACCCCTCTCCCATCAACACACACACACAAACACACCTTATTTGCCTGTTTTTGGAAATAGGCATATATAGCAAAGTTAAAATTTTATCTTTTGTAAATGATAGTTTTCAATTTGTTCTTGCACTATACATGTATCTGAACACCTGCATCACATTGGGCTTGCGTAATATCCCAACTTAAGTACTAGTTTTACCATTGGCATTATCATTTTAGATTTCAAAAAACGTGCAGTAGGACTAGTGTGCATCAATTGCATAGGCCTATATGTCAGTAGGAATTATTTCATTTTGTGAAACTGGATTATATTTCATGAAGATGACAAGGCCTAATTAATGACAATCGGTACAAGTTTTGGTATAGATTTGGGTAAAATAGACATGGAAATGCTGGTGGTTAGGTTCAAGTTTAAAGGATCAAAGGTCATTATAGTAAATTTTGAGAATTTACATTATCAGAAGTTATCCCCCGTTATCAATGTTACATTCAGTTAATTGCAAATGCCAGAATTTTTTTCCTGGGAGGGGGGGGGGTTCCTAGTTTCTGAATATACATGTATATATGCTAATATGTACTTTTAAGATGTAAAAAAAAAAAGAAGTTATGTTTTATACATGTATATAGGGTATAAAACATATAAGGTATTCAAAGTCATTTTTATTTCCTCCAGTATATATATTATAGTCCTGCAAATTAGGGGGGGGGGGGGGCTTAGAGCGAAGTGATCTCCCAATCCACGTCCCTGTCCCTGTAATGACAAATGATCATGTGACTCTTAAATAGTAGGAAACTTTTTCCATTTGACTATACATAATTTTGTTACTTGTGTTATTATGTTATGTAAATTTAATGGTATAAATGTTATGAATAGAGGTCATCCCCACTCTGATAAATGAGCTGGAAATGTTCACAATATGACTGCATTAAATTAAATCAAAAATATAATATAAAACTTGACATTTTATTCATGATTTGTGTCAACCTAGTTTTGTGGGGAATGAAAATCATTGTTTCAAGATAGCCACATTAAATTTTTTGTATAAACATTTTTTTTAAATGTAAAAACAGGTAGTAGTTTGCATACATGAACAAACAGGGGTCTGGAAAGGGGTGAGGGGAAGGATGGAGAATATTTCTTTAGTAGTTGTGTAAAATGAATGTTGACCTCAAAATGATTTTCCTTATTATTTTTCAAGTGGTGGTGTCTCCATATGAATGAAAAATTCCTGAGAGGGATGTTTAACAACAAACAAAATGACATAAAAACACTATATTGATTTGCGTTAAGAAATATCAGGGGATTTTTTCCATCATAAATCTTCTTCATCATTTGAACAGCAAGGGCATTATTGTCCCCCATTTGTAAAGGGAGGGGACATTAAATCTCATTTGTCTGTCAGTCTGTTTTCTTATTGACAGCTAGTATGTGCATCTGTCACAATAAATTTAACCTTGGTCACAACTTTTGAATACAAAGAGATAGTGCTTTCATATTTAACATGCATTGTTCCACAAAACTTTCTAAATATTGTGATTTTGAAACCCAAGTAAAAACCTTGACCTTAAAATTTTACCTACTTTCCAAAAAATAACATTTTTAATTGATCATTTTGAAAGAGAAAAGAAAGGGCATTCAAATTATACATGTTTATTACATGTGAAAAGACTTTTCTAAATATATCATGACTTTTGACTCTGTGACCTTGACTTAGAAGTTTAACCTACTTTTCAAAAATATTATATTGTATATATAACTTTTGATTCAAAAGAGATAGGACTTTCATATTTGACATGTACATTACCTGCAACAAAATGTTTCAGAGCATGCTATGATTTTTCTCCTTTGATCCAATTTTCAAAAATTGATATATGATAGGGGTACATATGTGTGACACACAGATTTATAAATTATAGCATCCCATTGTTAAAACACAGAAAAAATAAATTCTTTGAATTTAATTGTATAATCTTGATACATAAACAGGTTCCTCATATCAAATGTTTATTCAAGTTTTTTATGCCACACCATGATTAGGAATACATGTATAGATTTGTCATGTCCGTCCTCCACCCGTCCATCTGTCTTTCCATTGAGCTCAAAGAAACTTTCTAGATATTTTTATCAAAGTTCATATGTTGATGCATACTGAAGTAAATATCCAACTGCAGCAATATTTTTTATTTGTACCTTTCCTTTGACCTTCACTTAACTTTTCTTTAAATTAGTGTTTAAAACTTTATTTTAAAGAAACCCTTCAAGTTGTGTAATGAAACTTCACATGATGATACATACTGATGTAAGCTTTACAATGCTTCACTCTTTTTTACCTTGACCTTTCCTGTGTATATTGACCTCACTTTTCTAAAATTAATGTCTAGATCAGTTTTGAATAAACAATTCAAGATATATTTATCAAACTCCATATGCTGATACATACTGCTGAGAGCTATTAATACATCAATTATTTTGACCTTGAATTTTCCTTTGACCTTGACCTCACTTTTTAAAATATGTGTTTATCTAAGTTTTAAATAACCCATTAATTATAGTTTCATCAAACTTCATATGCTAATAGTAAATTCATACTGATGTAAGCTTTTCAACTGCAACAACATTTTGGCCCCAACCTTTCTTTTGACCTCTCTTTACCAAAGGTAAAAGTGTACAAGCTCAGTTTTTTCATTAAAACATTCAAATATTTTTATCAAACATAATATGCTGATATGTATTAGTGAAGCTACTCAGCTGCATCAAAAACTTCACCTTGCACATTCCTGTGACCTTGACCTCTATCCTTTTTAATTTGTACATATGTATCAGTTTTAATCTTTGGGATATAAGGTTTTTAAAAAAGATTGCATCTAGTTTCAATATGAAAACAAAAAAACCCTGCTGTATATCTACATGACACTACCAACCATCTCCCAAAAGATGATTAGGCTACTGTGTAAAATGTAAGAGGAGTTCAGGGAAGACGGGGCTTTTTGCATAAAAAATGTCATTTTTTGACACAATATTGACCCCCCTGGCAAAATCTAGATTCCGAAACCTTACTGCACATCTACATGACACCATCAACGATCTCCCAAAAAATGATTAGGCTACTGTGTAAAATGTAAGAGGAGTTCAGGGAAGATGGGGCTTTTTGCATAAAAAACATCATTTTTCGACCCCCATTTGACCCCCCAGGGCAAAATCTAGATTCCGAAACCTTTCTGCACATCTACATGACACCACTAACCATCTCCCAAAAGATGATTAGGCTACTGTGTAAAATGTAAGAGGAGTTGTTTTGGAATCACGGGGCTTTTTGCATAAAAAACGTATGTTGTTTAGTCAGTCATTTGACCCCCCGGGGCAAAATCAAAATTCCGAAACCTTACTGCACATCTACATGACACCACTAACCATCTCCCAAAAGATGATTAGGCTACTGTGTAAAATGTAAGAGGAGTTCTGGGAAGACGGGGCTTTTTGCATAAAAAACATCATTTTTCAGTCAATCACTGGTATGTTGACCCCCCAGGCAAAATCAAAATTTGAAACCTTTCTGCACAGTCTTTAGTATGACACCACCAACCATCTACCAAAAGATGATTAGGCTACTGTGTAAAATGTTGAAGGAGTTCAGGGAAGATGGGGCTTTTTCAGTAAAAAATTGTTTGTCAATCCCCCATTTGACCCCCCAGGGCAAAATGAAAATTGTGAAACCTTACCGCACATCTACATGACATCCTCAACCATCTACCAAAAGATGATTAAGCAACTGTGTAAAATGTAGAAGGAGTTTAGGGAAGAAAAGTGTGACAGACAGTCACTGGTATGTTGTTCTGTCAATCATATGGTATGTTTTCTTTAGAAAGTGCGGGTATAATAACTACTTGAATTAAAAACTTCATTTAACGAATAGTTCTAGGTTTTAAAAGATAGAATGTCTTCATCGGTATGTTGTTTTGTATATCAAGCCTCGCCAAATAACTTGATATACAGTATTCCAAATACAGCTTGATACAGGCCTGTAGCAACAGTTTTCCATGTGGAGGAAGGGGGGGGGGCTCTGAAAAAAAAATTGCGTACTACAGAGCTGTGCTACACGTGTATCATCAGATCTATTTTTCCAATTATAGATTTCTTCTTTATAAATCCAAAACAGATGCATGTAAAGTCCCAGCCATTGTGGGTTACATGTATAAATATAGTCCAATTTTTTTTAAACGACAAACCTATATAGGCCAATCATTTAACAATTTTGCTATGAAAGTACTATCAGTCAGAGTAGGCAGATCATAATAGAAAATGTGAACGAACCTACATGGATATTCACAAACCTAGAAATTTTCTTTAATTGAATTTCGGTTAGGAACACATGCATATGGTCCACGTATTGTAGTCCTTTTTTTAAAGGACAGCAACGTGTTTTAATTTTATCGATGTACTGAAGAAAAAAGAGAAACGGCCGTGTTAATGTACGTGCCCCGGGAACATGCACCTGATACAAACATGACATATAAACTACTGCCAGTTCTTGAACATATCTTATTTGAAGAACATTATACAGATTGCCCACACTCACAATAAATCAATAAGTGCATAGGTCTACTAAGTACTTAGTTTAATAAGTATCACTTTTTCTCTGTTTTCTAAAGCTCTTCTATCTTTCTTGGAAACAATCCATATTTTCGGCTTTACATTTGAAAAAGTGCGTTGGCCAATAAAGATGCACCAATCAGATTCTTTGTGGGATTTTGCAATTGTATTTCAGTCAGATTCATCAGTGTCGTCACTCAACGCATCACAATTTCGGTTGATGTGTATACTTTCAAGCAAGATTTGCAATAAACTGCAATTCTTTTGACCGCTAATAAACTGCATTTCGCGCCGAAAAATAGGCAGTCTTAAAATAATACATGACCATGATGTAAACGTTATACAGACTAACCTTTAAGAGTCAAACAAGTCACCAGTGTGGCGCAGTGGTTAGAGCTTCTGTAAAGTAAGTGAGGAGTTTATCCTTACGTCGCGGATTCGAATCCCACTGTGGGAGGTGGAGACTGGTCCTTCGAATAAGACCGCATAAATCGAGGTCCTGCGTTGCAGTAGATACTTGCACTTTAAAATTTTAGATAAAATCCACTTTTTACTTTTCATTTTGATGATATCAACCAACAAGGTGTCTGTATCAATGTCAGTTAAACATAATGAAAAAAAATCTAAATTAAAGATAAATCTTTCTCCACCGGACCACCATCTATAAGTAAAGAAGAAAACCTTTCTCTTTCTTTAGCCTTTTTATTAGATGGCTTCAGGGAGACAACTATAGATGCCTGATCTCCTATTGTGTCATCATCATGGTTCCTTTTGGTTCCTGGTGGAACATAGGGCCTCGGCAACAGTTCTCCATCACACTCTGTTTTGGACAGCCTTTTCCAGTTGTTCCCAGCTATGTCCACAT
>NW_026926380.1:0-27258 GCF_032062105.1 Saccostrea cuccullata
AAGGCAGTGACTGCGTTTTCATAGTCCGCCGTCATAAAACTTTGAAAATTCTCAAAAAAATTCTCAACTCAACTTTTGAGAATTACTCTGCTGAGAATTTGAGAATAACAGAGTTTAAGGTATTTTTATTTTTCTCAACTTTTTTTATGACGACCGCTGAGTATGAGAATTTTAGATTTGAGAAAATTCTCAGACTTGAGAGCATTCTCAGACTTAAGTATGTTTTATAGGTTGTCTTGATAGCAAACATGATATTTGGCATTTTGTGCTATTTATATTTCATCTTTAGACAATCCTGTCTCTTGCAAGGGTGGCTGATTTCTAATTTGAAGATGCGTTTTTTTGTTCAAATTTTTTTTTAAAAATAAACATTTTTTTAATTCAAATTCTATATACATAAAAAGTTGTTTTTAGTGTACCAGGCAGACAACTCTCCTCTCTTTTAATATATCCTTATTGTAAAAGTACTTAACTATTTTACCAAGAAAATTTAGAAATATCTTTTCAAAAATCAGAACAAGTGACCATCGCAATAGAGATGGGTAGATGGAATAATGTTGAAAGAAATGAAAGAGTGTGCAATTTATGTAATAATAATCAGATAGGAGACGAATTTCATTATTTACTGGAATGTAATGCATTATGTAGTATTCGAAAAGATTTTTTGTTGTAGAAATACTATGTACATCCAAATATTATAAAATTCTGTAATTTGATGACAAGTACTGATCCAGCATTCTTACGAAAACTGTGTATATTTATCTCCAAAATTTTTGAAACTTTTTGTACTCATTGTCCACCTGTAATTTCCATAATTATTGTAAATATGTATACGGTGTATATGTACAGTACCTCTTGTACCATACATATGCTTTTTGAGAGAAATAAATACGAGGGCCGTTCAAAAATTACGCGGACTTGTTGCACAGAAAAAATATTTGACGATATAATCGGGCAAAAAGTCACTCATAATACAAAAGAATCTTTACTTATATGGTCTTCAAAATTTCATATCAAAATGTTGTATATTGGTATCAATTTTGGGTGATTTTTCAGCACATATCATTTAGTCACGGAGCAGCAAAACCCTTGACGTCACAGGCTTTATAAAAAGATATGTGATTGAGCTCTCATTTTCTCAACATTTTCCTAAGAGTACCTGTACAGTATGAGTTACCTTATCTACTCAACATCCAAATACCATTTCTTGTAAAGCTTAAAATCTATTAAACAAGTAAACAATATTTGTTTTTTTGTTTTAAAACCAAAAACTTCAGGTACTTATGAGATATAGTGTGACATTGGTCAGTCTCAATCACGTTCTTTAAAGTTTGGATAAAGTTTACGTCGATAATCTTCTTCCCGTCCTACAGTATAGCCTTTTTACAGAAGTCTAACGGTCTAAAATTTCAATTTGCTATTTGTGGACGCATGTCACGAATACCCTAGTTTACTACATGTTTTATTATACATATTTTGGATCTATGTTGGCGATATCTCGAGCATAACACCTAATTTAACAAAAGTGTGGTGCGCCGTCAATTCAGGAGACGTCATTTTCACGTTCGTTTTCAAGGGAATCGTATCAGAGAAAAATCACTATATTTCTGTTAGTATTTCAAATGTCACGTCAGAAATCTAAATACATAATAATAGAACAGTTTAAAGATACATTTGAGAAAATCGTCGAAAAATATCGCGAATTATAGAAAATTTAATGAGATACATTTTGGATTCCGCATGCTTTTGCTCCAAATTTTTTGTCGTGCTCCGTACCTCTCCATCAGCGATATCAACATACCGAATAATTTTAGTAGGATTTTTTTTAAAATACAGAAATTTTGCCAAAAATTTATTGGAATCTTTACGATACATATTTTTGTGAAATTTCATAACTATATGACGTCTGTAAGAGTAAATAATAGCACAGTCCGCGTTATTTTTGAATGGCCCTCGTAAATGAATGAATGAATGAATATTGTAGGAAAATTGTAGGAAACCCTCTTTTATAATTCTTTCAGTGGTTTCTAAAAAAGTTATTTGTTCCATTGCTTTAGATTTAGACCAAAGCCTACTCAAAATCATACATATATATATGTTACATTTGAAAACCAGGTATTTACATTTCAACTGCCCATGATCATGCTTTCTGTGAATGCACTGCATGACAAAGAATTCTTGGGTATGTTCTCGAGTCTATGTCAGTAAAAGTTGATTGCTATTATATACATGATTAGTGAATATTCTACATGTAAGCAACAATAATTGCACAATTTTCAACAAAGTATCTTTAAGTTATTTTTTTAATTCAAAAGTAATATTTTAGATGTTGTATCATTTGTTTGAAGGATAAATGGATTGCAATGCTTTGGGAGTAGAAATTTTCATCTAATGCACATGAACATTTTACAGGTGTACACTTGATAATTATTTTATAGAAATTCTTTTAAGTATTTATTAATATATTAAAACGTTACTTTAAAACTCCATAAATATCTCCACGTTTTAGACTTTCTATATCTTAAAAGTAAATTCAAAGTATTATATATTTCAAAATTAAAAACAAAATAAATCAATCGTGGAATATTAAAAGTGAGTATTTATGACGTACAACAGACCTGGTGCAAAAAAGATAAATCATGTTACATTTTTACTTCTTTGACTCATTGTTATGTCATTGATGATAAATTAGTCATAAATTTGACGTAACCCATTTTCTTCCTAAATTCATATTTGTATATGAACAAATTTTGGGTATAATTATATTGTTTTCGTCTGTCAAATGGTTACAGTAAGAAGATCCCGGGTCATTTTCATGCACTTCAGATGAGGCACTGTCTTACCGAATACATTAAAATAAGATTGTCTAAACAACAAACTTTCTTAGGATTCAGTTTATTTGTCCCCTCCATGTGAAACTGGAGAAGACTATACGTTTAATTTCCTACTCGTCCGCCCGTCTCTCTGTCTTTCTATCCGTCTAGTTGTCCCTCTGTTTGTTTGTCTGTCAATCTGTCCCACTTCAATAATCTCATTTCTTTTTTCTAAATGCTTCGAGACATTTTGTATTAAGTATCTTAATTATCTTCCAATGAGGTTTGCATTTCGTTTAGCTTTTTATCATTTTAAACAGAATAAACACCTCCTTTTTTTAATTTTCAGGGTTTTTCGCAATTATTTTTAACGATTGTTTCTTTTTACAGAAATATGGCAGAATATGAAAAAAAAAATCTGTAAGCATATTTAGTTTTATTTCATGAATTTTTATGATTGTCAAACGATTTTAAGATCAATTTTAGATAAACTAAACCATAAAAAAATTACATGTGTTTTATAATCAGGCTTATGTCCCTGTAATTGGAGATTCGCATGTAGTTTTTTGGCCTGTCAGTCCTTCCATCCGTCTTTATGACTGACGTTTTGTTTGTCAGGTTTCCTTCTTTCGAAAAAAAAACCCTAACCTGTCTATAAATTTTGAATGGTTGGTAAATAGGTCCTTAATGATGTATATACCATATGTGTATTCCTTGTTTTGTTAAATATCATGTGTAATTCGTGTGAATAGACCTTTCTCTTGGTACCAACATTTTACGCTCTTAACCTTGGAGATAAGTTTAATTTGTTTGCTCGTATGTTGTTTAAGGTCCCTCTTGATAATTTTTCACCCGTATTGAGACTCCACCATTTGACTGCGAAGAGCTTTTATACGGCCATCGAGCTGTGAGGGATTTTTTTTCGTGCCAGCACCAACTGCGACAGGGGACCTCGATTAATACGGTCTCATCCAAAAGACCGGTCTCCATGTCCCACAGTGGTATTCGAATCAGCAACGTAAGGGTTGATGCCTTACTCCGCGATCCTAGAGTATAGATGCTCTAACCACTGCACCATTTTTACACACTAAATTGTGTACCGATTTTTCCGTTATTTCCTGATCATGACAAAGAGTTCACGGCTATTGTGACCGCTTTGTCTGGGGATGCTCATTCCTCCATGGCACCCGATCCCACCTCTGATGCTTTAGAGGTCCGTGGTTGCTCTTCTTCAAAACTGGTATTGTTTAATGGACCTTTAATTTGAGCTTGAATACTGATTGTTATCTCTATAATTTTCACAAACCTTTTCTTTTGGTTCCTTCAATTTATGCTTTTATCATTGAATTTGACTTTCCTTGGCCTTGAGTCGCCTTACCCATGTTTCACAAACACATCATGTTCTGTTCATGTTTTGCATCAAAATTCACGTCATATTAACATGAAAAGCGAGATAACTTTAGATTGAATATGTACATTAAATATAGTACAATTTAATATGCATTCCCGAAGGCAAAACACTGTTATATAAAATATAATTCAAATGTTTAATGTTTTTCGTAAGTAAAATATCCATGCGTTTTGGGATAAAAAATTGTCATATTGATTACATGTGACAAAAACTAACTGAAAAGAAAAGGTTTAAATATGAGTGAAATGACTATTCAGTGATTGCAAGTATACTTCATTGATCTTTGCCAAACAATCATTAATGAATCATGAATCAAACATTTCATGCTCGAAAATGCATGAAGTTGGAGATTTTTGACGAGGTAAAAATGTCATGTATGAACGTTTTGGATGATAATGTAAATAATTGCACCTTATACCTGACAACACATGTGTTTCGGCGAGTATGAGCCATCAACAGGGGATGCCTACTTTTCCTGGATCTGAAATTTCCTGGGATTCGTGTTTTATGCTATCTTCACACTACTGAATTACTTCTAGATTTTTTTAGTTCGAAATTGTTGGAAATATTTTTACTTTTTCATTATTGGAAGAAAGTGCTCTATGTTTGTAGTTGGATTTCATGGTGCTAAATGAGTTCTACGATCTTTAAATACAATTTTGTTCTTGAATTGTATAAACAAACATGAAATTTCTAGAAACTTGACTACTAGAGACTTGAAATATTGTTTCTCTAGACTCTATTTCTTTTAACATCTCCGATTTAGTGAAAACAGAAGGATAGATGGTAGACCTTATGCTTTCAAACTTTCTAACGTACACTTTATTCAATATACGAGGGCTGCTCAATAAATAATGTCCTCGGTGCTCAGAAAGAAGCAAACGACGCCTTTTAAAGATTTAGTCTTCATGATTTTATTTATTAATCTCTTTTAATTCAAACACATGTCTGTAACATTTTTTATCCAATTTCTGATTGTTTTTAGAACTCATTTTTGGGTATAACCCTTAGTATGCTGGAAAATGGCAGACCCAGTGATTTTCCGGACTTGTTTTTTCCTTCTGAAAGGTGTTTTTTAAGTTTGGAAATAGAAACAAGTCAAAAGGTCAAAGATCTGGCAAATATTGTTAATTTGAAAAAATATTAACTTTCTGTTTATCTCGAAAACACCTTTACTCTTCAGGGCATGCGGGATTGGACGCTGTCATGAAGAAATTCAATGTAGTGGATTCCTGATTCTGGGTCCTTGCTCAAATAAACCTATCGATCTTTTTGCAAAAATATTGCTTTCTAGACTCCACCAGATATTAAACTGTCTCCCCGAATACGAATTTGAACAACACTACCACTAATATTCAAGAAAATTGCATATAAGTTTGTCTTTGTGCTCTTGCCTACCTTTGCTTTTGTCAGACACTCGCAGTTTTTATCAAGTACATCTTATGGTAAATTTTGTTTTGATGATTTTAAGTAATAGCTTCATGTTCCAAAATCTGTTTAAATATAAAACAAACGTGAATAACTACAAATACTGTTATTTTAAAATAATTGTTAAGACTTTCGTACACGCTGTCGTTTTCACTCATTTTTCAAAATATTGGGTGACCTTTGAGTACCAAGCTTTTTTACTGTCAAACGTTTCTTAAAAACGGTGTAAATTACTCCCGATATGATGTCTATCAAATTTGCTATGTGTCTCAAAGTCAATCATACATCATCAAATATTATTTGTTGAAATTTGGCAAACAGTACATAAGTTGTTATAATTTTTGTAGGTTGGCAAGGAGGGTACCCATTTTTGATGCCCATTATATAATTTTTTAATCATTGAAATCCAACTGCTCATTTGTCTATAAAACAGGCATCGGTTGCTGTAAATGACACATATTTCAGTGAATATTTATTTAGGATTTTTAACAAGTTTTACAGCAGCTTTAATGTAGCCTTTATTTTCACTCTAGTTTACTGATTCTTTACCATTCATTTATAATGCAGTGTCTCGAAAAGCCCTTGTTTCCCAGCTTCTCACGATGAAACTATGTGATGAAAAGTGGTCACATAAACTGTAATAAATTCAGTAAAGATTCAATAATGAGAGAAAGTCAAGATTAATGTCATATGATATCTGTATTGTATGTCACACAGTTCAGGACATTATTTATTGAACAGCCCTCGTAAGTCTTAAACATCTCATCCATTCTGACCAAATGTTTCACTTGATATCAAACAAAGAGACAGAATTTTTTTTGGATATAATAGTAATGAAGTTTGACAATAAAATCATTGGGTCTACGGGTATCTAATACTTATCAAATTAATTCATTAAAGTTTTCATTTTAAGCGATTCAAGTATATCTACCGGGATATCATTTTTAACAACGTGTCAAGCGGGACTTGAAAGCGTTCTCCATCCCCCCCCCAAAAAAAATTAAGATTTCTTCCTTGTTGACAGGTCACACCCGCTGTGAAAAACATGACTTTTTAATCTGAAACAAATTTCGAAAACTATCTATGCAAAGTTTATTCTCATAAAATTCAAATATCCAGTTCTCTTTTCTGGATTAAAGAAAAGACTGACCATAAAAGCTTATATTGTTAACATACAAATGTCTGTACTTACCTATATATCTTACATAGATCACTTATTAATAACCATTTTCTTGACAAATACATTTGAATACAACAATCTCCAAACAAATGTTGGTCTTATTGCATTTAATGCACATCTTTCTACCACCAACTGAATTGTCGGGATTTTGAAAATAAATGAAGCATACATATATATTTTGTTCAAAATTGTCAAACAATTACATGTACTTACAATCTGAAATCCTTTAAAGACATGATACAAAAAATAGATGCCTGAATTGGTATATATCGTTTGACCTATTTTTGTTGTAAATTATATGACTAATAAATTTTTAAAATATTTTAAAGATTTTGTAACTTTTACAAATAAACTGTGATATATTGAAAATAATTAAGTTAAACAAAGATTATAATGCAATGTTACAAGTGGAATGAAACCTATTTATCATAATATGTCAACCAATTCACTAATTATGTCAAAAATATACTGTACATGTGAATTTACAGGCACGTGCAACTTAATAGTATCTTCTATACCAGTATCTGAGTACAAACCTTGACACATAAAGACTGAAATCCTTCAGTTCTTCATTCTGTAGCGTTATACTAGGCAGTAGTCCAGAGGAGGATAACATGCTTACATTTACTTTAAAGAAAATTTATTTTCCTTTTGAGTTAAAATAGAAATTTTTCCTGTATCTTCTAAATCTTTTAATGAACTTTAATGTCTAAAGATGTTTAACGTCTTTTTCAAAAGCCTTATTCTAATAGCTGCTGTAAACCCGTCTTATATTACAAGATAAAATAAAGGATAATAGGTCTTCAAAAAAAATTGTAGAATCGTGTGTAAATTTTTGTATGATTAATATCTGATAAGCTGAATATTACATAAATGGTTAAGATGATACAAACGCCTCATATGTTTTACTTCCCTATAAGAGCACAAGTAAGGTTTTTTCTTTAGTAAAAGTAGTTCAAGATTTCGTTGTATTCAATGTGTTAATTGATAGCTGTCTCCTAATATAAGAACAAGAAACTGACGCTTTGTAATGTGTGCCTGGATAAATGGCAAACAATGTCAGCTTAGAGTATCTCAGATACGATAAATAAGGGAGTTATCGTTCTTCCTTTGTGATTGTTTCTATAAGTGCCAACAACTTACTGGATAATTAATGGTCAATGACTTAAATTTTGATTTAATTAATCTACAGTTCAAAGTCCTTTACATAATTTTCAATATAAAAGTTCAAAGTCCAACTTCTCCTTTTCTGACTACAGAAACGATTTCTGTTGAATGAGGTCACCAGCTTTGGTCAGCGAAAACCTCTTTGACCTGAACAACTTAAGACTTATCAATGAAACATGAATTATTGGTGCCAAATGGAATTTGAACTTAACACTCAAAACTCTTTACATGAAAGAAAACTTTAATACGTTAAAATTTTTATCCGTATTTGAAGACCTGCATAAACTTTGATAAGCATTTTTTCCCCAAATAATCCGTATTCCGTATAATTCCCTATTTATCATATTTTTTCATTAACAGATGAAAAGATATCCTTTTAGATTTTATGTCAAAGGTATTTTTTAAATGAGTGGGTCATATATAAAACTGTGTTTTATATATATGCCATATGCATTTAATTAGTTATTAAATTACGTAGAATTCTATCGTTATTTTATATATATAACTAATTCATCTCTCTACCAGTTACAAATAAGCATTCATTTTCCAGCTAGTTGTTATTTCTATAAGATCTATATAAAATTCGATTGATAAGGATTTTTCGTCTTTCGTGAGAAGACGATAACAATATTGTACTAACATATATAAATACCGGTATATGTATCTTAAATCGCTGTAGTAACGTTGTATGATTATAAAACTGACATAGATGTAAACATGTTGTTTGTAATGAAATGGTCAGTGAATGTCCTACTTTAATGCAGACTGTATATACAGGTCAACTTTGGTCAGAAAGTTTGCGGTCGTCGAAAGTTCATTAATGGAATGCATATTATGTAAGCAAAAAACTACATGTACGAATATACATGTTATCCATTTTAAAATTTAACAATATCTCATGGATGCAAATTCCAAATGATTTTTTTTCTTTTCTTTATTTTAATCATGCTAATCTTTAACAACTCTTAAAATTAAGGGACCCCGACCCTCAGCTAGGAAGGACAACTCTTTAATTTATAATTTAATTCAAAAAGTCTTTAAATGAAGCTTGAAAATTAAATATTTTCATGCAACAATTTTCATTACATGCCTCTCAATGTGCTTCAAGGTTCTTTGCAAAGCTCCATAAATCACTTCTAATTTCATATCATGTTAATAAACATTGGTATCTAAAAATGCTTTTTCGGGATAAAAATTTCTACTCTTAATTAGACCTTTCTAGGAAGTTCAAAGAACCTTGAAGCACGTTGAGAGGCGTGTAATGAAAATTGTTGCATGAAAAGATTTAATTTTCAAGTTACATTATAAGACTTTTTGAATTAAATCATAAATTAAAGAGTTGTCCTTCCTAGCTGAGGGTCGGAGTCCCTTAAGTGTTTACATAATAAAACTTGTGATTATATCCTAATGAATTTGATCTTGTGTAAGAATTTTTAAAAAATGTATATTTTGGATTAATTGTATAAATGATCTAAATTTTCTAAGTATACCTAAGGGATATATATACCCTCTTAATTAAATATGTATAATTAAAGCCTTATAATTGTATCTGCTGCATTTTCCAAAGTTATCTAACATTGAAAAAAAAAACTATGAATTAAAATTTTATTTCATTCACCATGTAATTCCCTGTTAACATAAAAACAAATACAGGGATTTTCCTTTCAAGATAGGGAATAGGTAGTTCAACATTGGTTTTGACATAATTCGTTGAAACCCCAAATAGTAGATAGCCAGTGGTCATGTTTTGTTCAGCTAATGCTCTAATTATTTAGACTTGGTATTTAGGTTAACTGTGGAAAAACAAAATTAATATTTCACCAAAAGGTCAAAAGCAAAATACACAATATATAAACACAACATTGGTTAGGATATTTTAGACATAGATATATTAAATGACTTTAATTTTCTTTTCTCTACTGCCACAAACTTTATGATGACGAAATAACTTCGTATTGTTTAGAATAAACTTTTCTTACCTTCATGTATCAAATAGCTTGTACTTGTATGTAAATATCTGTATATATCTTAATTAAGAAGACGGCGTAAGTTATATTTCTCTTGTCACTTAAATTTATTTAATACTCATTCATCTATTTACAAGACTTTCTCTTATGATTTATATTTTCCATCTTCATCTCTACAGAGGACATAATGATACATTTACTTCTTCTATAATACAAGCAATAAATACATGCTTCTACAAATATGCGCATGATATTTGTGTCTGCACTTGACTGAATTGTTTCTCATAACACATCATTCTAGAATACATGCTTAAATATGTTACATCAGTTAACCAAGTGTCAAGGTCAAGTTAAGATCCTTCAACTGATAAAACTTAGCTTTAGCAACTTAACTAGCTAAATACATACCATTATTTTATAATTTCCATTTTCCTTTTACTGTACTTTTTCTTTTTATAGAAGTATTTTAGATTTTATTTTTTTATTAAACTTCGGGATAATATACTTTTTGAAACACCCTATACATGTTTCTGAGGATGTTTACTCTTTATGAGTGATATGTTGGTCACATCAGTTCTACGTATAACTCATACAAACTTCTCGTAGGAATGAATTTAGGGACCAGGCAAAATTTATCACAATGATGGGACCAGTACAAAACAAAATTCTCATTTTAAAAAAGTACGTGTCCCATGGCATTCCTAGTTAAAAAATATTCTGTCCCATGCCTTAGGACTTATAGAAAGGTTACTGTCCCATGGTTACATCTTAGTGTTCGTGAAATAATTTGAACAAAACTAAGGAGTCTTTCAGATTTAAATATCGATGAAAGTTTTTTTGTTTTTTCATCTTCATACTTTGTAATATTTTCCATAAATTTGAAGATTTATCTTGCCATTTGTATCTTTAGTTTGAGTTTCAAAGATATGACTTTTTCGAAAGAAAAAATAAACAAAGTCGATCATAATGAATATTTCTTTTGGGTTAGGTCCCATGTGTACTTAATGCTAAAAATGTTTTAGCCCCATGGTTTTCTTAGATGAAAAAACTCATTGTCCCATGCCTGTTTGTACCGGTCCCATCATTGTGATTAATTTTGCCTGGTCCCTTATATGATTGCACATATTTATATACTAAACTAAAAAAGTTTCAATCATGCCGTAGTGGTAAAAAATAAAACGTTATATTCATGTTTTATTTAAATTGCCATCTTTTACTGACACATCATTGAAAGCTGCTTTTTCAATTAAAATCGAAATTGTAAAGTTACTTACCTTGACAAAAGCAATCTCTACGTATGTACAATTTCTAATTATTAAAACGAGGTAAATGATTGACAATCAAGTTGATGAAACAAGTCTCGTTTAAATTCATCATTTCGTAATTAATATGATCGATACAATGACCTTGTCAGCAAATACAGTTTTTCATTGAGTCAAATGCTGACTGACGTTTTTCATACTAGTCGTAAGGACATTATTTACACGCTTAATTGACTACGGTTTTTCTCCGTTATTTCCTGATCAAACAAGGAGCACACGGCGGGTGTGACCGGTCTGCAGGAGATTGTCACTCCTCCATGGCACCTGATCCCACCTCTAATGCTTTGGAGGTCCATGTAAGCTCTGCTGCTATTTTGTAATGTCAAATGAATTTTTGAGCTTCAATACTGTTCGTTATCTCCATATATTTCATGCACATAAAGGGTAGATAAATCAGGAGTAGCATACAAAAGAATTTACGGGGGATACAATCTCTGAAATGGTATGTCGCATTCTCTGCATTGCCTATAACAGTAATTTAAATGTTCACAATAAATAAAATATATTATGCATTTAGTGACCAGTAAAGCCTTCTCTTTTATCATTTGTTCTACAAACATGTGCATTTTGTTTATATCTATAGTTGTGCATGAATGTTTTTTTTATTCCTTGTCTTGTCACAAAATTGTTCATGGAAATATATTCTTACTCCAAGCTTGACCTTAAAAACCAACTGATATTTTTAGAATTGCACCTTTAATATCGACCAGTGTATCTTTTTCTAGCAAAACTAACAAATCTATTTTTATTTAACTATGGTTTACCATAGTTAACTACAGTATCAAAATTTTTTTTACAAGTGAATCAGAGTTTAAAATATACTATTGATTTTACTGGCTTATATTTTTATTTCTCCCAGAACTAAGTGCACTTTTCAAATATTCATATTTCATCTCCATATGTTTCATCGTACAAATTGTATTCAATTACGTCACTGGTATATTACGGTTTTTATGTTAACTTTCAAAGTTTATTGTTTGGAAAATGTTGAGAAAATCTATTCTATTATTTTTAAGAAGATAAGCGCATACAATATAATTTTACAATCACTATGATTTTTTAATTGCTTATGAAACATATGGAGATAACGAACAGTATTCAAGATCAAAAGTCCATAAAACAATAAAAAAAAAATAGGAGCAGAGCAATAACGGACCTCCAAAACTTTGGAAAATGGGATCAGTGCATGGAGGAGTGAGCATCCCCTGCCCACCGGTCACACCCGCCGTGTGCTTCTTGGCTTCGGGAAAATCCGTCGTCAGTTCAGTGATTAAATAATGGACTAATAATTAGTATGAAAAACATCAGTCAGCATTTGACTCAATGATCAATTGTATTTGCTGAGAAGGTCATTGTATCGACCATATTAAACGAGACTGCTGATATTCTTGTTTCATCAACTTTTTTTTCAATAATTTACCTCGTTTTAAAAATTGCTCATACGTAGAGCATGATCTTGCGTATCGAATAAACTAAGAAATATAAACTCCGTGTGCAGGTGATGAAGGTATAATGCTGCATAAGTAAGGGAAATTGACGATAGAAAAGTTAAAGTCATCAAGTTTATCAAAGAGCTTGGTTGTTCGATTACATTTAACGTCTATTTCAAGTAAAATATCCAAATATGAACAACATGTGTCAGACTTTGTGGTATCATTTATCTCAAGCTCACCGGGATATATCGTATCGACATAAAAATGGAAGGTACCATTCTAAATTGACAACATGTCGTCGATATATTTAAATGTCGTTTTCAAGGCCAGAACAAGTGTTTTTTTTATGCATAATATTTTGCACAAATTCTGCTTTATATGAATACAAAAATAGGTCTACTAATAACGGGGCGCAATTGGAACCCATGGGAATTTCAATAGAAATTTCTCGAAAAACAACAAAGGTGTTGTCAGTTAGAAACTCGAGTATCTTTTTGATGTCAACTTCAGTGTGTACAATCAGAATGTTTTTAACAAAATAATTTTGCAAATGACCAATGACCAGATAAGTAAATTTACAAGTTCCATTCTTATTGAAAAAGCAGCTGTCAATGATATCAAAACGCCTGGACTTTAATTTATCGTGGGGAATGGTTGTGTATAAAGTTGAAAAGATTTAAGTTTTTAGGCTGTTGATTTTGATAAAAATTTCATGATTTCAAATTGTCCAAAAATTCTTTTGAATTTTTAAGTGTCAACATCTGATTTACACCACTTCTTAAATATATCGTTGTACTCTTGAATTTTCTCCTTCAGAGCTGTTATATCTTAGTGAGGAGTAGAGAAAAAGGCTCGGTTGAACGTTTACTGGAATCCGCTATGTATTTTTGTAAGGATTCTTGTGAAGTTTCAGAATCCAATATCTATATAGGTAGTTCCAGGGACCTATATACTACTTAGTATATAGGTCCCTGGTAGTTCAAATTCATTTTGGTTGTTTGTGATATTATAAATAATCAATACTGACATATAATTTGGAAGAATTTTTTCCTGTGCATGGGAACTATGATTATAAGTTGGATTACCACTTGTAGAATTAAATTATTATATAACATCTTCTAATGATGATTATTAATGATAAAAAAAAAACCTAATGAAAACAGTCTTTGATACTGTAAATATTTCCTAATGCAAATTAGGTATCTGCGACTTTTTTCCATAGGGTGAAGGAAAAAATGCAATTTACGTTTTAAAAAGATTGTTCATGGTACATGGTAAACACTTTATTTTTCAAATATACATAATGAAAAGCCAAAAAATAGAATCTGGAAAAACTACGCAATTTTACCTACAAGAAGATTTTAATTTGTGTTTGTATGTGAAAACATGTAATGACTGAGATTCAAGATTTGAATTATTTTTTTCTTTTTCTGTTACAGCTTTTTTTGCTAATTAGACATATGTGAGATGTTTTGACTTGAACGCATTGAAAGAAACTCGATTTATTTTATGATAAGGTTAGATTTTAAAAAAGGTTATTGGATGATGGATGTATCTGTGTTTTATATATAGATATATAGCTATCATTTTTGAAGCTTTCTCTACTCAGTCTAATTGTGTCGTATCGAATTTCACATGGATGTTATGCTTATCGTTTTAATCAGTATTATATCAGTACCTGTAAAAAATGTTGTTACTTTGCTTAGTTTTTCTTAATCATCAGCCTTTAAGTATCACATTTCATATTCAAAATCATCAAAAGAAGGTAAGAGTTTGGCGAAACAGTATCTGTATTTACCAGTGTCATGATCACAGCGTGATGGATGGATGACAATAATATAACCTCAAAGTCATCGACACAGCCTCACTTCTATAGAATCCTCCTATTGTTAAAACTGTTATATCCGCCTTCACAATATGGTATGTTATATGATTCTGTTTATTATATGATTCTGTTTATGATATGTTATGTTCCTATCTTAAAGCTACATTTTTACACTTTAAGATGAAAGTTGACGAAAAAAGAAAGCCATTCAATTGCAAAAAGACAAACATATAACCTTCCAGCTATGTTTTTTTTCTTAATTTTAAAGATTTTTATAGATGTTTAATAGTCATATTTATTTCTTTTTATTTCTAACATTCAATCAATTTTCTTAATAATAATTGCGCAAAAGAGCAATTAAGATATGATTAAAAAAAAAAACAATTAAAATTATTTACGATCATGTGTTCATTTTTGTTGTTTTTTCGTCATTAGTGGTGAGCATACTGGTTTCTCATACAGACGACCTATTTGCACTGCACTGTGATATCAAGGATATCCTTCTCGATACGTATTGATATGCAACACTTTACTCCAACAAATATACAGATATCAATTCTGCTTAAATGTGAGCACGTTTAATCACACGAGTAACAAATTCAATGTTAATAATGTAAACCATTGACTCCTCCAAGGTCAAACTTTATGTTTATGAATATAAACATGTATATTGTATATTATACGTCATTCATGCATAAAATGTAAATGATCTAATTGCTAAACTTAACATTCTAAAGTTTGTATTCCCTTGGCTGTAACTTCTGTTCTTATACTACTTTTTATGCCCCCGTAAACGAAGTTTCAGGGGTATATGGTTTTTGTCGTGTCCGTCTGTCTGTCTGTCTGTTTGTATGTTTGTTTAACCTTGCCCGTAACTTTTGATTTAGAGGAGCTATGACTTTCATATTTCACATGTGTATTCCTTGTGACAAGACCTTTCCTTGTGTACCACCAAATTTGACCTTGATCTTGGAGTTTGACACGCTTTTACAAAGAAATTTTTTACTTTTACTTTGGCCATAACTTTTGAACGGTAGATACTAGGACTTTTATACTTCACATATATATTCTTTGTGGCAATACCTATAATTGAATACCCCCAATCTTGACCTTTTGACCTTGACCTTGGGGATTTACGTACTAATGAAAAAAACTTTAACCTTGGCAATAACTTTTGAACAGTTCGAGATAGAGCTTTCATACTTTACATATGTAATCCTCGTAAGAAGGCGCTTCATTGGATACTAAGAGCTTTGACCCTTTGACATTGACCTTGGAGTTTGACCTACTTTAAAAAAATAAACCCTGACCATATCTTTTAAAGGGTTAGAGCTAGTGCTTTCATACTTTATATATTTAATTCTTGTGACAAGACCTTTCATTTCATTTCAAGACCTTTGACCCTTTGACCTTGACCTTAGAGTTTGACCTACTTTTAAATTTTTTAAACCTTGGCCATAACTTTTTAACGGTTAGGGCTAGAGCTTTCATACTTTACATATGTATTCTTTGTGGAAGGACCTTTCATTGGATACCAATAATCTTGACCTTCTGACCTTGACCTTGAAGATTTCCAGACTTATGAAAAAACATTAACCTTAGAAATAACTTTTTAACGGTTAGGGCTAGGGCTCCCATACTTCATAAATGTATTTTTTGTGGCAAGTCCTTTTATTGGATACCAATGACCTTGACGTTTTGACCTTGACCTTACAGATTTCAAGACTTATGAAAAAATATTAACCTTGGCAATAACTTTTCAAGAATAAGGGCTAGGGCTTTCATACCTCACATATGTAATTCTTGTGACAAGACCTTTCATTCAATACCAATAACCTTGACCTTCTGACCTTGATCTTAGAGTTTAACCTACTTTTAAAATCTTTTAACCTTGACCATAATATTTGAATGGTTAGGGCTTCCATACTTCACACATGTGTTCTTTGTGAAAATACCTTTCACTGGACACCAATAACATTGTCTTTCTGACCTTGATCTTGAAGATTTCAGTACTTATGAAAAAACTTTAGCCTGGCTATAATTGGGAACAGATGGTGATAGGGCTTTCATGTTTCACAGTTGTATTTCCAGTTAGGAGACCCTACTTTAGGTACTAATATATTAAATTTGGATCTAAGAAAAATTTAATCTTCACTATGTTGCCATACGGAGCATCAGTGTTTCACAAACACATCCTGTTCTATATGTAAAAGGTCTTGAAACCTGTCCTTTATTGCTATTTTATTTTTTAATAATCAGCAACAGGGTTAATTGCAGATGGAGAATAATCAGGTGGAATACAGTGTAGTTTAAAGTGACGTTTTAATAAGATATATTTTTTTAGGAAAGGGATATTCTTTGAAAACACAGCATATATTTTTCGACTAATTTCAGCATAATTTCGGTTCTAATTTTTAATTAAAATCAACATAATCGAAGAGAGTAGAGACATAAATGTTTGAATGATTTCATTTTATTTTTATTTATCCTGTCTGGTTCGTTCACTTGCAAGCTTCCAGTAACAAACAAATAAAGCATGCATGTGTTCGTCACTACACTACTGAAGTATTATGTAATATCTCAAGATATGCAAAACAAAAGAATATGAATTTTCCATGATGCATTCCTGTCACTTATGCCTCCTTGTCTCATACAGAGAAACAGTCATATGTCACTGCTTGCTATCGCGAATATATCAAAAAATTGATTATGTGCATTAATTTATTAATCGTCTTTTAAAAACATAGTATTGTTTGATAGAGAGAACATCATAAGATTTCAAATGAATGATCTTTTAGTTTGAAATAAAATTTAAATTACGAATTGAATTATAATGTAGTTAATTTAACATTTCTATGACATTGTTTTAACGCAATAAGATACGAGTGAATTTTTACCTGACATTAACAAACACATAAATTATGCCGCCAATTCTTCAAGTATTTTCCGTCATGCATTCAAGTTCATAAAAAAAAACTATTTAACGATAACAAATTCATTTTGTATACTCGTGTACAAATTAAACTTTAAGAATTTAAATTTATAAATATCTACATTGTTAATGATACGATACACATTACAGATAAGAAAATAAATAATTTTAGATTAATGACATGCAGTTACCTTATTTTGACTTATGTCTTAAGCGTTTAAAAAAAAACTAGTGCTAAAAACAATCAATTTTAGTAAAGATAATAGAATGATATCTTACACAGGACACATTTGACACTCAAAGTTTCCAAAAACGTGACTTAACGTTTGTAGAGAGAAAATCTTCTGTGGATTTGTTTATATTAAAAACAATATTGTTGAATATTGTCTTTTTAAACTCTCTCAAACTCTCTCTCTCTCTCTCTCTAAAAAAACTATAAAAACATTGTGAAATGTAACTTTTTTAATACCTCAAAATCTAACATCGACGATCAGACTGGCCCAGGATAGTTAACAAATCTAAAACGCAAAATTCGGATATCAGAGTCCTCAGTCAGCAATTTTAATGCTTACTGCGTTTTAAGTTTGAGTCTTTTCAAAGTGGCCTTGCATTTTACACAATGGTTCGTTACTGCGTTCTAAGTTTGGGTCCATGTTTTTTTCTTACCTAAATTGGCACTATCTGATTTATAAGTATGTTCTTTTGAAATAAGACAAACAACCTTAGGTTTTAAATGAAATATTTTTGCATATTAATATTTAAATATTCCGACGCGTTCTAACGTTCTTAATATATTTTAATAAAATTTAAAATAATTTTCTCTAATAAGTTAAGAAAAAACTATTTTTTCAAAATATAAAGGAAAAAAATATAACCCGGATTATACCGGGAAAAGATAACATAATATTATTATCCCACGTCATATTTTAACATTGAAGGCTTTGCAGCATCATGCAGACTAGAAAAGAACCATCAGCTATTTATATATCATTGTTTCTTTATTGACTTTGTCGATATAATTTGATAAATAAAAACTGTTTGAATGTAGAACATGCTCTTGCGTGTATAACTAACTTGGAGACATAATCTCCACAGTCATACAGATAATGCTGATATAGTGTTGTCTTGATCAGGAAAGTTTATGATTTAAAAGTTGAAATCAACACATAATTCATAATGTTTTGTGTTATATATATATGTTTTATATATATATATATATATATATATATATATATATATATATATATATATATATATATATATATATATATATATATATATATATATATATATATATATATATATATATATATATAACAGTATTTAATCACGTTATAAATAACAGCAAGAGCTAAACTGTAATTTTCACGATCTTAACAGAATTAATTTTAGAATTAAAGCAATATGTAATCAGTATTAAGTATGTTGGCGTTTTAAGGAAGTCGGTCAATTAGTATCTAGAACGGATCACATTCTATTTTAAAGTATAAATCTTCTTAATTATAGCACTTATAATTTGAAGTGTATCGTTTACTATGAATTCTTAATCACTGACATTTTTGTATATTACTACAATCTGTTTACAAGTATAGGTCTATAGAATAAATGGCATTAAACTTTAACTTTTATGAATTAACAGTGAAATTTAATCTACCACAGATAAACACATTTTGATTTCATATAGAAAATATTAATCGTATTAAACCAAATTTTTAGGAAGCAAGCTTTATCAATTAATATACTGGAATTTTCAAATAAAAAAAATGAAATATATATCTTACACATGTATATGCTGTCGATTTAATCATGTCGATTAGAAGAATACTAAAAAGTATGTATTGATTATACACGTAAACCAAAAAAACTAAAGATATATGCGTCAGTGTAGAACTGCACATGCAAATAAATACGTGTAAATACCCAGCTTCTGTAATATAATGTTGGTTGAGTACAAAACCCTGACACTTACAGAAATCGTTCAGACCTTTGTTTTGTGGCTTACTTTTGTGCACTGGGAGAATATTCCAGAGTCAGAAGTAATTGTGCAACATGATTACATAAATTATAGAAAAATGAATCTTTAGAGAGTTATCGTTCTTCGTCTGCGATAGGTCGTCATTCATAGACGTATTCCATTGAATATGAATGGTCAATGACTGTATTTCTAATCTATTAAACATCATTGATCTAGAGTTCAAAGTCCTTTTGCAGAATTTTCTTCAATCAGAAAGCTCAGAGTCCATTTTTTCCTTTCTAACTACAGGAACCATTCCTTTTGAATCAGATCTGCAGCATATGGTCAGCCAAAAACTCTCTGACCTGATCAATAGGGCTTATCAATACATGAGCTATTGATGCCAAGTGGAATTTGAACTTTACACTGAAGTCTACATACTAATTGATCAATTTTTTTTTAAATATTGTTTAACTGCATTTGCAAACTTTACCTCTGACATATATATATATATATATATATTTTTTCATAATATCAGTACTATTGTTGGTAAAAGGTTTTATCGCTTGTTTCTTTATACATATTAAAAGAAATACTTTCTCAAATATTTTTGTTAAATCACCCGTGGGATTTAATATCCGTTGTTTTTGATACATGAAGAGACCTAAGAATTATGACCACCATGAAATTTAAATCAGTTTTTATATGCAGTATTACTAAACATTCTTCAACCATGAAATAAAGTCCCCCAAAACCAACGTTAATTTTTTTTCCTCAAACCTCGAAAATTTGTCCCATGAATATATGTGATTTTACTGTAGTCAAAAAAGTACGTTGTTTTTATTATTATTATTATTATTTTTATTAATAATTATTTTATTTTTTCAAGAGAAGATCATACGTAAACTGTAATGAAGACGTTTAGAATATTAATTGCATAATCATTAATGCCTCTAGCACGTATTAGATGAAAATATTTCATCAGTTGATTCCAAACATTTATGAAACAAAACAATGGAATTCTCGTGAATACCCGGTACTTTATATAATATTTCAGTGCTTGTGGTCATATACTTCGATACATTGCTGAATGAAGACGTAAACATGTTGTGTTTTGGTTGGCGGATTGCCCTACTATTGCTACTATGTATGCAGGTCAATCTTGGTCAGTTAGTTCGATCGTAGTCGGCAAGAGGTCATGAGGGATGCCTGAATTGTAAACAAATGTTCACTAGATGCTTTATATTTTTCACAAAATAATGTAAGTTTTGTACCAACTGATGGGATTGTTTTCCACTGTCTTTTCTCTTTTTTTCAATGTATTTTAAACTATATAAGAATTAGTAGATAATATTGTTTAAGAATGTTAAAAAAGATCATAGAAACATGTACTGGTTATTATCCTTCACTAAATATATGTATATAACCTAAAAATTAGCCAAACCTTTGTCCACCTATATTGCCCCATTATACATGTATCGTACAATGAAAAAAAATTAAGCCTGAGGATTTTATACGAGCAGACAATACAACAATGCTGTTGACGTGATTCGTTGAAATTTCAAATATTTAACCGCAAGTGGTCATGTTTTGGTCAGCTAATCCCCGAACTATACAATCCAGAGAAAAAGAGGTCATGTACCTACTAAGGTCAATTCAAGGTCAAAAATATATCAATAATGTAAACAAATACATTTTGGAGGAAGGGCTATATCTCTATTCCTTTCTATTTCTTGAGTATTTTGATAATTCTTTATTTTTCTCTATCATTTATTTAAATTTGTTTACAACTCGTAAGTTAATTTATTTTTAATAGATGCATGAAAATGTCATTTCTATAGCACAAAATTTTGAATTAAGATACTACTAATTATAAAATCATTTAGAAAACACAATGCACAAAAATATATGATCTTAGCATTCATCATAAAAAAAATGTACTTTTACAAAATGCACTAATTATAACATGTATAATGTTTACACGATCTATAGGTGTACCTAAAGCATTTGCATATACCTCTACATATTGTATGTTTACTCTCCGTAGTTGGATTCCTCATGCGTACTTGACTGAATTGTCTTTGTGTTGAAATTGTATTGCATGCTATTTAAAAATACACTTGTTTACATTAAAAATATATATTTATATTTATCCTACTCACAACGTCATTCGACTGTTGAGACCAAGTTATCATAATACTGATTTTTTTTACTAAATTTGAAATTTAGCAAAATTGTACGTATATACACTGTATATCTTTTTTAAACATTTTATACAAGTATTTCTTTTTTAAATTATTTAATGAATTCAGTTTCAAAAGTAGAATTTCTACATTAATTGAAACACACTATAGAGGATGTTTACATTTTTATGGGTGATATGTAGGTCACATCTAAATAACTACATATAAATCATTTGGATCTTGAAATTTTTCTCAAAGTTTTACACATCATTCTACCATACTTATACTTTTTCAAATATACATTTGAATCTATAGTAACTTCAGGAGAAAAACGTGCACCAAAGCACTTTCAAATGTATCATCATATCGTTGCATGTAAATATCAGGTCAGTAGAACATGGGGAAATCAGCACGAGGACTCACGAGGAGTAGAACGTGAGAGAGGAGGGTCTTTATAACCTGGAGCTCCTTGTACATACAAAAATGGAAAGTGCCCCCCCCCCCCTAGAATATCAAACTCTAGATATCAAATGACATCGTGCATTTTACTGACAATTTAAGAAAAGCGTTCTGTTTGACTAAAAAAATCTACAAAGACATGCATTTTATGCACCCTTTTTCCATAACTTTCTCTTTTTCAAATGAAAGTTACCTATAAAATATCTGATTTTTTTATTCATATACACTGACATATAAAAAAATGACCATCAAAAATTCAAGCCAAAACAAAACCAAATGAAATTCAATCTTTGTTTTAAACCTCCTTTTTAATGAATCATTATAATTTTTTTTATTTTAACATTAATTAATTGACTTTAATTTTAAGATAATTTTATTTTATAATATTATCATCTTAAAATTAATGATGGAAGAAGATATAAAATTCAACATTTATTGTTCATAAATGCTGCAGATGTAATGTATTTTCAACTGAAGTAATTCCGCCTTTTTCTAGTTGCATAAAAATAGAATAAAACAAATAAGTAAAGCTACATTTTACGTTTCAAGATATGTGTTTTCACAGTTTGTTGTAAACAAGGTTTTTTAATGTAAACAATGACAATCAAGGACTAATTTTATCGCACAAAGGAACATAATGGAGGGGGAAAAAATACAATTTTCTTCTTAAAGGATTACATTCACATTAAAAATAAATGTACATTTTTTATTAACAAACATAAATAAAATCTTATCAAATCATACAGAAAATGTGTATAGTGATAGAATTTTGATAGTGACGTCAACGTTAATACTTGGAGACTTATTTCCTTTCCCATTCTTTAGATAGATTTTAGAAATATACAATCGTTGAATAATTTACTTTTCCAAAGGCATTTACTTTAAATATGAAAATGACAAAAAACACAGCACTGGCTTAAAAAATAAACAAAAATGTCTATGATATATAAAAGCATAAAATAGTGTTAACAAAGTAATAGAAGAAGACCTTAATTATAATCAAATTAGAATAGCTGCTATTTCTTATAAGCAATTGCCTAACATTTAGTATCATCATCACCATAAATCTTTCTTTAAAAAACATAGTTCTATTTCTTCTCTTAACCTTTAAGTATCTAATTTCAAAGCTCCAGAAACCTTAAAAAGTGTATGAGTTTGGAGGCAATGTACCTATGTAAACCAGTACAAAGCTGTAGTTTCAGTGCACTGATTGTGTAATGAGTTCTTAGTACTAGATCATGATTTAGCGTGAAGGATGGATGATGGTAGGTATAGCCTAAAAGTCACTGACACAGCCTCACTGAACAAACTACTGTAGTCGGGTGGCAGTAAATACAAAAACATCCATGTAAATTCTATTCTTGTGATGAACTTCTTGTTGAGTTTTATATCTACTGCATTTTAATCATTTTAAATTTTTAATAATTAATAATTTCTTGAAATATAGGCAAGTAAAATGTAGAAAGACTTGCAGCAATTTTAGTAGAAGACACTAGATGCAGACATGAATATAATGTAATTAAAATGTTCTGAAATCGCCGAGTCTTCCATTTTTGATCAAAATTTACTTAATTTTCATCTTATTTTCTGAAGTTCTAGTGATCAATATTTTAAACCTTTCATACCAGTTAGAGTTTTTGAAATATGTGCAGATTCCGTGGCATCACTCCTCCTTGGCACCTGATCCCACCTCTAATTCTTTGGAGGACTTTGTTTGCTCTGCTCACATATCATATATTGTTTTATGGACTTCTGATCTTGAATACAGTTTATCATCTTCATATATGTCATTGCAAACACATTTTTTAAAATATCAAAGTATGTGAGAGCTGCGAAAAAGAAAAGAAAATTTGGGTCAAATATATATAGTTATTGTCGGTGTTTATCTCGAATTTGTGGTGAACATACTAAATCCAACACAAGGAGCTTATCTCTCTTTCTCTCTCTCTCTAAATTAATGATCTATACAGATTCACTGTCAAAAATGTATTGACATGCACATGCATCAAACATAAACAGTCTGCTATGTGAACACGTTTCAATCACGTGCGTTAAACGTCCAACTGCTAAATACGTTCACATTTACCAATTACATTATCAAACTTCATTTTATAAATGTGCATAACTAAATATTTCACATATCTTATTCATTCAGGCAATGTTAATCTGATATATAACTAATTTTCAATACAATTTTGTTGTACATACGGTATACGTGTGAAAATCAACCAGAAAAAAAGTTCTGAAACGATTATAATTCGCTGCATTTCATTTCTGGAAATATGCATTGCATTTCCGACATTTTTTTTTTTATTTCATTTCCATTTTTTGTTTTCATTTGCGGAATTTACCTGTGCGGCAATTCTATGTATTCTAATTAAGTGAAAATGGAATTTTAAAAGTATTTATACCAAAATATTGATAAACAAATTTTAAAAATCTAATACTAGTAGTATACATGTACATTTGTATGCATACATGTAGCACTAAGTCTAGGTAAAAGAGTTCAGTGAGCATATAACTTTTTCACCACATTTACGAGGGGTGATCAAAAAGTTCGCAAACTATCTCTATATCTACAAAACCACAATTCAGATTAGAATGAAATTCGGTACACACATAGCCATACACAAGGTCTATAAATAGCATATGCTGAATAAAGTTTCTCTCCTTGTTTGTGACGTCACAATGTGAAAATGACGTCACTATTTAGGTCACTTGTAACGAAAAATGGTTGTCTCAGTCGAACTCGTTCACCAAACGACTGTACAATTTATTGTAATATCTTAGAAATCCCTCTACAGTATCATATAATAATTTGTACACAGTTTATTGAGATAAATGAGTTCCTATAAATTTAATTAATGATTGGATTAATCGTTTTAGTGAAGGAAGGCTGATGGTTAAAAATGATACTTGTTATCTTGCCCAATGAAAGCAAGTTTGAAAAGATATGTATTTTTAATTAAGCAATTTGCTATCAAAGACCTCCAATTAGCACTTTGAAAAATAGTTGAATATTTGAACAATGATATAAGTATTAAATACCTAAGATATCGTTTACTTTAGATTTTAAACATATTAGATATGATAAAAAGGATGCACCCATTCTCTATCCACCTTGAATAAAGGTCTCTCCTGAGACAGAAGATTTGTGTTTTAATGGTCGCCATGCTTATTTTTGGAAATGATGTTATTATCCACCCATTCTATTGCCGAGATATGACCATTTCTGACAAATTAACTGTTCTTGTCATAAAAATTAACTCACATGGAAAGAAATAAAAAAACTCGGAAAAATCTTTTAACTTTTGTGACAGAACGCTTCGGAGGGGGTCACGTGACCGCCAATATCACGTGATTCGCGCATGCGCAGAACGGTGGTTGATGTGCATTAAAATTGGGGAGGATTAATTTAAAATATAATCAACATTAAAACCAAATATTGTTTCTTGTATGGAAGTTATTGAATTAGTTTGCGAACTTTTTGATCAACCCTCGTAATGTGCGCTAAATTAAATGTCAGTGATACCACCAAACTTATGTCCAAGTCATTGATAGATTTACAAAACTCAGAAATTGGATTTCAATGATTTATTTATGATTTATTCCTTTATATTTTTCATAAGTAAAGTCTTCAAATCGGTTACTAAAGGTACTATACATATGTATTTGAAAAATGTCTGAAACGAAAACAAAAAAAAAATGTCGGAAATGAAAACAAAAAAATGTCGGAAATGAAAACTAAAAAATGTCGGAAATAAAAAGTTGATTATTAAAAAAGATTCCGGAAATGAAATGCAGCATTATTATTAATTAAATTAGCAAATCGTTTTGTTGTTTCCAATCAGGTATATCTGTTTACTTATGTTATGACTACTATATAATGCTTTTGCTCAGAACACCCACTTAAACGCTAAGCTTATCAGTTGACACACTTATTGTTGTCTCTATAAGGTCAATTCTTAAAATAACCCTCTATTTAACATGTTTAATATGTATACTTAAACTTTGCCTTCACCAAATCTTACATACACTGTATTATATGCGCATTGTTACTATAATGGACATACTTATTTATTGTCTTGAAAATGTGTCATCAATAAACCTTGGTTTAAATACAATGAAACACATTGGCTATATCAATAATAGTCTTCTATAAAAATGTCAATTAATGATAAATGGAAAATTATTTGAATATAAATTGGCTGAATTTATTAGAATAAGAATAAATCTTGAACAACTTTTGAAAACCATTTTCTTAATTACATGTTCATGTATTTTAAGATATCTGATTGAGAAAGAAATTAAATTCATACATTATATAAATGCAGGACTTTTCCGAAACATTCAGAGACTGATTGATTGTGCACACTCGATATTTAATCTTTTTCTGGAGAGGACTTATATACTCAGCGTCTGCTGTCCAAACTATTTATTATTGTTCATAATAAGATGTTGTTTGAATAATTTGACTTTCTTGTAGTCTTTTCAATTAAAAATAGTTTTACTAAAATTAGTTTTACAGTAGTTTAAAAAATCATTGTTAATTTATGATAACTTCTTTTAAATTACTGTCACACATTGTATTTAATTCATATGGTAATCGCGCCTACATATACGGAAAAAACACTTAATTATAAGTTTGAAAATTATGTTTTCTTTTTTTTCAAAAAAGTCTATATACGAGGGTTGATCCAAAAGTTCGTGGAATTTCTTTCTAAAATTTTATTGTAATTTGATGAAAGCAAATAACAGGCATATTCATAATGAAGAGTCATAATTAAGATATTGGAAAATTTCACCACTTTCCAAATTTCCCAAAGGGGTCACACGAGCTTTCTGAAAATGGATAGTTGTGAAACCCGGGGGGGACTTCGACTAACGTCAACTTAGATATGTCACTTCACATTATAATGACTCGCCCTAATGTCCAATTGGAATACGTAATTCTACAAAAATGCTGTCCTTTTTTCCATTTTTTTTATAAGAAAAGCCGGGATCCCCTCGCACCAACTTATCTTCATTTTTCACTTATATTTAAAAACTCCCATCTTTCCATATCTAAACAACAGTATGTAAGCAACAGTAGCCAACGGACTATAATACTTTGGCAAAAATATTATATTATTAATTATTATTTCTTTAAAAACTCACTTCCTTTTTATAACATTAACGGCAACT
>NW_026926381.1:0-27054 GCF_032062105.1 Saccostrea cuccullata
ATATAATTAGTAACATTGAGTTTCTTGAACATTCCAGAGCGGTCAACATGTTTGGTCATTTTATCTAGAACATTCTTAAATTTTGTGTATGTCCAGATTGTTCCAGTAATATCATGTTTTAACAATTTCTAGAATATTCTAGATTTATAATACTGTATAAATACCCTGTTAATTCGATGCATAAAAATACTTTGTCGTACAAGCACTATTCAGATATAAATGGGATATATTTTCACTGGGACATTGTGTGCAGCAACGGACACTCTGATGTATGTATTTTTAGATTCTTGCTAAGTTTGTACTTTATGTTTCATATACTTATTATATATTACTGTAAATAAATTATTGTTAAGTTTAAATTTTGTTATTGATCTTTGCTGGCATTTAGGGTTATTCTGACCCATAACAATAATGTTAAGTATACCAGAAGCTTAACCTTAGCACTACGATTGCAGTCACACCTTGACCATCTTTGATTTAAATTCAGATTACCTAGCCTTTGGATCGCAAGTGTTTCTGTCCTCATGCTCATGTTCTTAAGATCTATTAGATTATCTTTAGTTTATAGAACGCAAAAGGCTATTTTAACATAAAAGATAACGAATAACTGAGTTTTGTGGTATTATCGTGTATAATACTTGTTCTCAAGCATTCAGAATTATTATTTATGTAACTACATGTATTACACTTACGAGGGTTTTCCCGAAATTCCGTAGACAAGCGTCGTTTTTCAATTAATTGAAGTCACTGAAAAATTAAGCTTTTATAAATCAAAGAACACATCATTTTATTCAAAATATATTATATATATTTATATTTTCCAATGGGTACAAATTGCTCTCCTTTATTAGCAGACCTATTATATATTCATATGAAGCAGAATTTGTGCAAAATATTATGCGTGAAAAGAAGAAAACACTTGCGGTGGCCTTCAACTTGTCATTTAGATATATCGACGACGTATTGTCAATTAACAATGGTAATTTCTATTCCTACGTCGGTACGATATATCCTGGTGAGCTTGAGATAAAAGATACCACAGAGTCTGACACATCTATTTCATACTTGGATATTTTACTTGAAAAAGACTTTAATGGTAATCCAGCTGCAACCAAGCTACATGATAAACGTGATGACTTTAACTTTTCTATCGTCAACTTCCCATACTTATGCAGCAAAATACCTTCATCACCTGCATACCGAGTATATATATCTCAGTTGATTCGATACGCAAGAGCATGCTTCTACGTATGAACAATTTCTAAACCGAAGTAAATTATTGACAAACAAGTTGATGAAGCAAGAATGTCAGCAGTCTCTTTAAAGTAATCATTTCGTAAGTTCTATGGGCGATACAATGGCCTTGTCAGCAAATACAATTTATCATTGAGTCAAATGCTGACGACGTTTTTCACACCAATTGTTAGTCTATTATTTATATACTGAATTGAGGACGGATTTTTCCGTTATTTCCTGATCATGACAACGAGCACACGGCGGGTGTGACCGATCAGCAGGGAATGCTCACTCCTCCATGGCACCTGATCCCACCTCTGATGTTTCAGAGGTCCGTGTTTGCTCTGCTCCTATTTTGTATTGTTTTATGGACTTTGAGATTGAATACTGTTCGTTACCTCCATATCCTTCTTTTAACCACCAGTTTGTCCCCGAGGATACTTGTCGTTCGGTACCTATTCATTCATGAGTACACAGAATAACGAAATGATACTGGCAGGCGCGTCGCCCAGTATAAAAAGGCGTCACTCCTTTGAGTCTATAAGGGACACAGACTCAAGTTCATTTGGTGCCCCTCGGTTAATCCTCAGGGATATTAAACATATGTCATATGTACAGCCTTCAGATTCCCAGTTTTGGTATAAAACCAATACATCATACAAAAAGACGAAAGAATGTAAGGTTTCTATTACAAATATATTTGATAATTCCTTTTCCGATCCCATGTCTTCTGTTTCAAAATTTTCTGTGTAAAACTGTAAAACCTGTGACATTTTGATAACTAACACTTCTTTCACCAGTAATCTTACTGGACAGAGCTTCTTTACCAAAACTTGGGAAAATCTGAACTGCAAATCTTCTAATGCTGTCTATGGAATAGAATGTAATCTGTGTGGACTTGTTTATGTTGGTGAAACCAAGGGATCGCTTAACAAAAGAATATCAGGTCATCGATTTCAAATAAATCACAGTGGTCAGCAGCTTTTATACAAACATTTTAATTTACCTGATCATTCTATTTTGCCTATGAAAGTTAGAATTCTCGAAAAGATTTATTACCACACAAATAGTCCGTCGCTGAGAACACATTTCCGTAGACAACGAGAAGAATTTTGGATCAGAAAACTAGGGGCAGCCTTTCCCTATGGATGTAATGACAATGTCGATAGTGCTGGAAATGTTTCCAGTCCACAGTGTAGTAATGTAAATGTGATGGGACTTTTTAACCATACAGAGACTTTAGCGTAGTCATGGGCATCAGTCGTACAATAAACCTGCAATACACGACGTCTCTTTTGATTCGTTACCACCTTATTAAATCAACAGTTAGGCCTACATCATATTCGCACCAAACTTTACTCTGTTCCTTTGAAACTTTTAAATAGTCTTCTTGAAAAGGCCAAGGAAAGTCCAATTTTTGATTCCTCGACACCAGAATATAGACTCGGATCTGTGATTATGGATATTGCAAATCATAGGCTTTTTAAACCCGCACGTTTTGCGGAAGAAAATGCTGCTAAAACAATCCGTCTTTTCCTTAAACTTCAATATGCCAATTAAAGAATTTACGCGGTTAATATAAGTAATATTCTTAATCACAAAAGGGTCCAGTCTTGTATTCCACCATTTCATGTTAAAGACTACACCTTGTATTTCCTACAAATACACATCGACCATTGCTTCCAATCTTTTCAATTACAAAAAAACTTTACATGGCCTGGATACCGAGTATCTGAAACATAATTCTCCATCGTGTTCATGTTCTTCTTCGCCCTATAACTATAGTTCTGCTGGACACGTTATAACAGGTGACGTAAATATAGTTAATAATGAGAACCTTAGATCACTTATTATACCCCCCGCTTGAAAAGCGGGAGGGTATATAGTAATCGTTAATTCCGTCCGTCTGTACGTCTGTCCGTCCGTCCGTCTGTTACGCTTTGGGGTACCCTTCCCTTATCCGCAACTCCTCTCATACCAATGAAGGAAATTTCATGAAACTTTCACAGATTCTTAATTACATATTGCCATTGTGCACCTCCTATTTTACTTTTTGATCTGACATGTATTTTTGATTTTCCAGAGCAAAATATGTACACTGCCATTCTATTCATATGGCAGGCGGGAGGTATCATTTAGTGAGCTCATTGCTCACAGTACCTCTAGTTTTAAAAGGTCCTAAATATAGGAAACCCCAATCCTTCAGCTGGCGTCGGAATTTCATAATTATGATGGATTCTGTTGAAAATTACGCCAGACAATGGGCCAGACATGAAAAAGAAGACGTTGACACCTTGACAGAATGGATTAAATGTATCAGATCCATTTTAAAGTCGCATATTAAAAGATTGAGGGGCAATATGAAAACCATCTATCCTTCTGTGTTCAATAATCCAGAAGTGCAGAAAGAATTAGATAGATTACATGATCAGTACGTACTGGTCCCTGCCAACAAAGCAGGTAACAACATTGTCTTCGTTTGTAAGGCTCATTATATAAACTGTCTTTTAGAAGAACTTGGATTTAATTCTACAAGTGGTAATCCTACTTATACTCATACTTCCCTTTCTAAGGAAGACATTCTTCAAAATCATATGTCAGTTTTAAATATTTTCAATATTCCACAGAGCCAAAATGAATTTGAACTACCCTATATATATATTGGATTCCGACACTTCATAAAAATCCCTACAAACAAAGATACATTGCGGGTTCCAGTAAACGTTCAACCAAGCCTCTTTCGTTACTCCTCACTAAGATTTTAACAGTAGTGAAGGAAAAACTTCAAGAGTACTGTGCAACAATATATTCAAGAAGTGGTGTGAATCAGATGTGGATACTCAAAAATTTCAAAGAACTTTTAGACAATTTGAAATCACAAGATTTTACCAAAATCAACAGCTTAATCAAAGTACTCAGAAGTACAGAGAGCCGGGCTCATTTACAGAGTAGAATGGATTTCTTACATGAATCACGTTTATATTCTGACGAAAAAATTATTTTAAAACTATCAATATAAATGATAAGACACTGACAGTGAGTTTTTCAATCCTAATACCACAATCCGATTTTGGCAGAATCAGAATTAATCTGATACCGTAGCTGAATGTAAACAAACAGGCCAGTCTGGTTCCCTCTCCTGCTTTACCTCGTATGTGTAGAGAAACTAACACTGATTATCAAAAATCCTTACGCTAATGAACTATGTTCCTTGACTTATGAAGTTTTCAAAGTCATTAATACTAATGTTTATTTTATATAGATAAAACTTCGTTTTATTTTTGTTGCTTTATTTAGCGTTTGTATTATCTCAAAAGCGGTTGAGAGTAAGAACTATATTTTTGCACGTAACTTTAAAATGGCGACTATGGGGTTAACATCCTGCCTTGAACAGGATCACATAAGTCGGCAATTGCTCTTTGAGCAATAAGCCCGGCTAAAAACTTACGACTTTTTAACTTTATACACAACCATTCCCCACGATAAATTAAAGTTCAGGCTTTTTGATATCATTGACGGCTGCTTTTTCAATAAAAATGGAACTCGTAAATTTACTTACCTGGTCATTGGTCATTTGCAAAATTATTTTGTTAAAACACAAACTGATTGCACACACAAGTACTCTGAAGTTGACATCAAAGAGATGCTGGAATTTCTGATTGACAATACCTATGTGGTTTTAGGAGATTAGGTATTCTAACAATCTATTGGAATTCCATTGGGTACAAATTGCGCTCCGTTATTAGCAGACCTATTTTTATATTCATATGAAGCAGAATTTGTGCAAAATCTTATGCGTGAAAAGAAGAAAACACATGCTGTGGCCTTCAACTCGACATTTAGATATATCGACGACGTATTGTCAATTAACAATGGTAATTTCCATTCCTAAGTCGATACGATATATCCTGGTAAGCTCGAGATAAAAGATACCACAGAGTCTGACACATCTATTTCATACTTGGATATTTTACTTGAAAAAGACTTTAATGGTAATCTAACAACCAAGCTATATGACAAACGTGATGACTTTAACTTTTCTATCGTCAACTTCCCATACTTATGCAGCAAAATACCTTCATCACCTGCATACCGAGTATATATATCTCAGTTGATTCGATACGCAAGAGCATGCTCTACGTATGAACAATTACTAAAACGAAGTAAATTATTGACAAACAAGTTGAAACAAGAATATCAGCAGTCTCGTTGAAAGTCATCATTTCGTAAGTTTTATGGTCGATACAATGACCTTGTCAGCAAATCAATTTATCATTGAGTCAAATGCTGACTGACGTTTTCCATACCAATTGTCAGTCCATTATTGATACACTGAATTGACGACGGATTTTTCCGTTATTTCCTGATCATGACAAGGAGCATACGGCGGGTTTGACCGGTCAGCAGGGAATGCTCACTCTTCCATGGCACCTGATCCCACCTCTGATGTTTCGGAGGTCCGTGTTTGCTCTGCACCTGTTTTGTATTGTTTTATGGACTTTGAGATTGAATACTGTTAGTTATTTCCATATCCTTCTTTTATTGTTATGCTTTAATTGATTTTTTTTCTAACATTTTATAAACAGCAAGTAATGTTTTCGCATTTACATCGACGAATGTTTTAACATGGCTAGCTAAATGTTTAAATAATGCATTTATTTATTCAAACATTTTGAAAAAAGGCTCTTACATCCTTTTCAGTCTCCAGACTTTGAAGCCTTTCCCTTCGCTCAAGCCCAAACCTCTCCTTCTCCAAATTAAGCTGCTCTCGACGAAACGACAATTCCTTATCTCTGGATTGTTTCTCCGTCTCTGCTTTTTTTTCAAAAAGGATATCACACTCGAACACTTTCTAGGCACTTGACTGTTATTTCGCTGGTCCTCTTCTAAGTAGAAATCAGAACAAAATTATTAATTTGGATATTTATATATATCAACAACTGTAAATAATTTGTTATTCAAGAATTTTTTTTTCGTGTAATAACGCGAGACAGTGTTCGCGCAAAAAAATTATTTCTCGTAAATAAGTATTGCTATAGGTTATGAAGACCAGTTACCACAATTCGCAGAAAATTTGTTTCGCTTTAAAAGAGTGAATGTCTCGCGAAAATAAAGTGTCGAGAAACTTAGTGATCATACAAAAAGACTGTAAACACAGCACTTCAAAGTTATATCCGAGAGGGACGTTAAACAATATACAATCAAAGTTATATCAGTTAAGGGATTTCCATATTAAATGCTAGCATTGATTTATCCTTGGATTTGAAACTGAAGAATTAATCTAGGACAGAACTATATAAATAGCAACTTTCCCATAGATGGATCATTTATCATATATGAATTTAAAGCTGAACACTATTCGTAAAAGAAATGAATCCGCTATTTTTGTTCGGAGAATACCTGCAGACCCCTATATAAAGGGCAGGACTTAGTCATTATTCAGTGTAATCAGTCGACACCGGTGAAGACGGACATATGCTATACAGCACTTGGTAGCGAAAATAATAATGCAATACTTCGTCTTATGCAGAAAAGTAAGAAACCAAATAACCTTACAATTATAGTTGTACAGGTCATTGCGGTATACAAACAAACACAGATACACGTAACTGCAATAAAAAATGTAAACAAAGGAAATTCAAGATAACCAGCACGAGCACGGGTCACCATTCCACGCCGATACCCGTGACAATAAAGCAGTCAGGTATGACGAATCTGAAGAGTATTCCTGGTGTTGATGTATTGTAGATAATAATATCGAAAATGGTGTATGCCTATTTACGAGTCGTATTCAGCTTTAAGTAAGAAGAACATGTAAACAAAAGTAAAAAAAAAATACATCATTAACTCTCTCTCTCTCATAATAAAACACACCACTTTTGGATCGTGTCAGGTTTTCTAGTGCCCATTTCCTAGGATCCTCTTTTCCTAATACCCTCCTAAGATCTCCTCTTTTACGGCCTTGGATTTATCTTCCCGTTTCTTCTATTCTTTGTTCGATAGTTCTATAATTTCATCAAAAAGAATATTCTTTTCTCCATACGTTTCATCTTCACCAGATGTACAATAATAAAAAAAGTGACAAAAATTTGATGTGTTAATGATTTAAAATAAAAAGTCTATAAAGTGAATGAAATTAAATTCTATGTTAAGAAACAGTCAGGTTAGATGCGTAGGATTTCTCAAGTCCTTTACAGGTTTAAAATCACCAGGAATATAGACAAGCTTATTACATAACAGCAACGTACATTCTTGATTAAGATAAAGCACACTTTTTGAGAGATGAACTGTTAAACTTCTTCCTTTCCTCTATAAAAAGGACAGCTCTTTTTCTAACCCTCCGTGCGTCGATATTCAGGGAAAGAACCGTTGAAATTTCTGCCCACTTGCCTCTTTATTTGAAAGGATTCCTGCTGATTACCTCTCTATCAACAAGAGATGTTTGTAAAACACTTATGCCCTCCCCCCCCCCCCATTGGAATTTTTCTAAGTCCAAAAGGGCACAACTCTATCAAAAATGGCACAATCTTACCCAAAACAGAACTTGACCTAGATATTCATCTGATAAATCTGTATACTAACTTTCATTTCAGTATGTGCAACCTCTGCGAAGGAAATGAACGGAAACTGCAAATAATTGGAATTGTTCTGAGTCCAAGGGGTATAACTGTCAAAAATGGCGCGATCATATCTAAAACAGAACTTGACCTAGATATTTATCTCATATACCTCTATACCAAAGTTCATTACAGTATATGTCCAACGGTTGTGAAGAAAATGAACGGAAACAGAATCAGTCACCCACAGCCATATATCCCAGTGGTCCTTTTCACAAAAAATCTTACGACTAAGACTAAAATTTACCACTCGGTAATTTTTCATTACATAAAGATATTTCTGTCCAAATATTTGATTAAAATGTAATCATAAAATAATGCAATAGAAAGTTAATGGGTTTTTCAGCTTAGATATAATTGTTGTAAAATGGGAAAAAGTTTTAGTCTTAGTTGTAAGATTCTTTGTGAAAAGGTCGCCCGCGTGGCGCAGTGGATAGAGCGTCTGCTCTAGAGTCGCGAAGTTAGAGTTGATCCTTACGTCGCGGGTTCAAATCATACTGTGTGACATGAAGACCAGTCTTTCGGATGAGACCGTATAAACCGTGTCGCAGTAGGTGCTGGCATGAAAAAGAACCCTCACTCCTCAATGGTTCTGAGTGCCGAGTATAGGACAAAATTTGCAGCTTTCCACCGACAAGTGTATACAAACATGCTTCATAGAATGAAATGACTTTGTCCATCACTGTATTTACAGATTTTAGCTTTCCCTTCAAAACTTCGTAAAGTCTATCTCTTCCGCCTCTCTGAAGGGCCAATTTTAAATGATTCTCCTGCAAAAAACGAGCTGCCCAAGTAGAACTTTGAACCTTTGTTAGAACGTCTGAAGTTACCAGATCATGAAAACTTCCTACGTTTTTGTTCTTATTTCATTGATAGCTTTTTGATGTTCATGATGACATAATCAGAAGAGAAGACTAACTCTGAGAGTGACTGTTTTTCAGCAAGCTTTTCAACATAGAAATATCATTTTCAGCATAATGTACATTCGTAGAATGATCAATCAAATTCTTGAGCTAATGATTTGGCCAAATCTTGAAGCTTATATGATGGTTGACTGGGTTGCTGCAATAACGTAGCCCTCTCCGATTTTTATTTTAGTAACCACGGCAACACCGATCACCGAAATCAAAAACTGATATACGGAATTATGTATCTTAGTGTAGACTACTTGTGTGCAAAGTTATATTGAAATCAGACCAAAATTGTTGGAGGAGTAGATTTTTGAAAACAATTGCTTACAGACAGACGGACGGACAGACACATTACTATCGCATAAGCTCTTCTGGTCTCTGACCAGTAGAGCTAAAAAATTTACATTTGAAATCATAAGAAGTATAATTATGGGATTGCCCTGCTACCTCCGGTCACATGGTATACGTCATAGCACCTGTTGTGACGTGTACATATCCTCTCTCTCTCTTTTCTGTTAGCATGCGGAGTGGGCGGTTGACCGCATTCGAGGGGAAATGGGTCAAGTACAGGCCTGAGGGGGAGCTAGGTCAAGTCACCCGCAGGGTAGATACGCTTGGTCAGAATATGAGAGCCTTGTGGGGGATATTAATGTCCTTGAGACCAGTATGTCAGCACAGGTAGGGTCTGTGGAGAAAAGTATGGGGGGGGGCAGTTAAGTAACATCACCCAGATGCTGGCTGGCATGATGAAAGTTAGCCAGCCACAGTCACTTCCATCTATGTAGGAAGTCAAGGTCAGTCAGCCAGTAGTGACTAGTAGCCAGGGGAATCCTTGGGTCCCTAGTACACTACCCAGACATGATATACCTGCAGTGACCTCAGCAGTGTCCGCACATAGTAGAGAGTCTTCGTCTGTTTCTGTGGGAGGACATAGTGTTAGTGTGTCTCAAGGTCATTCCCTATCGTCGCTCGGCAGTGACAGTTAAGCCTCGGGACTTCCGAGCACCTTTACTTTGGGTTCATTCGAGTCAAGGGGGACCGCCGATTACCCAGTGTTTCCCAGCACGGGCCCACCGGTCCCGGGTCATGTTGCGTGGTGCACCCGAATGGGTACTTACGCGACCGTTCCCTTAGCGTCCGTGCATCCTAGTGTTGTTAACTCGAGTGGTCAGGGCGCTGGCCACTATGGAGGGTTGGTTGGGCAGTCAGCTGCATTAGGGGGTAGTACGACGCTCGTACCTAGTCATGGGCATTGCCTCGTACAATTCAAGGTCATACGTTAATGACCACCGCGAACCGAAGTCAGTTGCCGAGTTTGCTTCCCCCGGGAACCAGAAGTTTTGTCAGTAAAAACATTCCAGCCGAAGTTAAAGGGGGTTAGATATAACGGGGATGTCGAGTGGGGTCCGTTTTCCACTATTGCTGAGTACCACCAGTGGAACGATCCCGACTCTCTGTTTGCCTTAACTTTCACGCTCGAGGGGACAGCCCTGAAATACTTTGATATCCTCAGGCGACGAGGCGCGCTGCTACGTTTTCGAGAAGTAGTTCTCCGGATGGAGAAGAGGTTCGGTAAAACTTCTCTGAGGGCCGCCTCACAGCTGGAATTGAACTCTATTTGCCAACGGGCGGACGAGGCTATAGAACAATTGGAGACCGTTTATGGAAACTGCCCAGAATGCGTTTGGTGGCGGAACTTCACCGGAAGTTTTTCCAAGAGCAAGTAATTATTCGTTTTGCTCTGGGGTGTAATGACGGCGAGGCAGGGCAGCAGTTAATTAATAATCCCCCGAGTACCTTAGAGGACGCGATTAAACGTGTGAAAACATACCAGCTTAGTCGGCCGAGAGCGGTTAGATATCTATCTCGAGACGGTCAGAATGACCGTAGTCAGTCACCGCGTCAAGGTCATTACCGAGAGAACTCGGATTCTGAGTCTCGGGATCATTGCGTCGCACACAGGGAGCGCACTGATCCAAAGGACCGTTTTTGCGTCGCGCACAGGGAGTGCACCGAAACAAGTGACTGTTACGTCGCGCGCAGTTCGCCTAAGGGACATTCAGTCAGTTATAACGGACGCTCTGCTCTTAACGATCGACGACGCACCAGCAGGGACCGTGCCGAGTCACAGGACCGGGACTCATATAGATTATCGCATTACTCCAGTGACTCGGGTGACAGCACCACGGGTTCCAGTCCCAAGCGTGGATCCTCAGGGGAGCCGTCGTTGTTAGTAGGGGACGTTCTCGTGCGTCGAGGCCAGTTATATGTTATGAATGCCAGGAGCCAGGGCACTGGCGTAGCGACTGCCCGATCCGCGAACGCAGACGTAGATTGGGTACTCCTAAGCCCCGTCTTAAGTCCAGTGGTAGTAGGACCACAGACAAACAACGTGCGTCAGATCTAGGGACCAAAATATGTTCTATCAACTGAATGTGAATGTGACCTATGTCATATCATCCGTTAGGTCCGGTAGTCAAACCATCGGTTCAGGTGTGTGGCGAATCCCAATACAAATAGGAGGATATAAAGTAAACGCAACCATTGATACAGCAGCCGACATCACGATAATTTCAAGCGAAGTATACAGATCTTTGCAACCGCAACCCGAGATTGTTTGGGACGTTAATGTTAGGCTAGCTGGCGAGGGAGCGGGTATGACTGCTCACTACCACGGGAGTCTGTGTATGCGCATCGGGGGAATATGATTTTATACACCCAATTTTTGTTGGCCCCTTACAAGACGAGATGTTACTGGGGATCGATTTCCTGCGTACGCATGGCGCAGAGTTTTCCTGTGAAGCCGGTACTTTAAGGGTCAAGGGCATCGGGGCTACCTTTGCCTGTGCTGATGCGACAGTGCCAGTGCTCGATGCGGTTTCAGTCCGCAAAGTGCGGGTTTCCCCGCGCACTACCCAAGTTATCGAGTGCGCCCTTAATGTGGAAATGCCAGAGTTTATGGTGGAGCCTGCCAGCATTTTTCCGCCTGGTATTGTGGATTCGCGAACATATAACAGCAGGAGGCAAAGCCAAACTATGTATACTGAACCTGACGGACAGAAGTCACATAATCAAGACTGGTACTAAGGTAGGGGAAGCTGCCCCTGCTCTGTCTGTTAAGAGTACCGATCCCACAGTGCGTCGTATGTCAACCGAGGGGGCACAGTTATAAACATATTGCCCCACTCCTAGAACAGTTTGGCAAGGCGCGCATATTGCCCCACTTCTAGAACAGTAAGCTTAGACCGCGCCTGTGGAAGTCAAGTCTCAGGCTGCGGAACTAGTTAGAATTTGACGACGTCTTTGCTGTTGATGACCTTGATCTCGGGTACTTCTCCGATTGATTGATTGTATACTGTTTAACGTCTCTCTCCAGAATATTTCACTGTGTACTTCTCCGAGATCAAGCACCGAATCGACTGATATCGCGTCTCCTGCAAACAGCGGATGCGTCGCACTCCTGCTGTATTTCAAGGGGAGGAGGATGGTCATCTCGATAAGATGTTACAAGCCGGAGTCATCCAGCCGTCTTCCTCAGATTGGGCGCCCGCCCCAGTTTTGTCAGGAAGAAGGATGGCAGTGTATACGCTGGTGCATGGATTATAGAGCCCTCAATACGGTGACGGTCAAGGACACGTACCCTTTGCCGCTTATCGAGGAGTGCATGGACACTCTGGCGGGAAACCGCTGGTTCTTTAAGCTAGACACTAACGCGGCTTACTGGCAGGTCAAGATAGCTCCGGAAGACCGGAAGAAGACGAACGAAATATGGACTATTAGAGTTTAGTAGAATAGGGTTCGGTTTGTGCAATGCCCCTGCGACCTTCGACAGGGCAATCAATTTGGTGTTGCACCGACTTAACTGGAAAATTGCCTTAGCTTTATTACACGATATCCTAGTTCTTGGATCTTAAGCACACGCTCACCTTTTTAACTTACGCCAAGTGTTTGAGCGGTTCCGAGCGTATAGTCTCAAACTAAAAGCTCGAAAAGGTAAACTGGTTAAGACTAGGGTCGAGTTCCTTGGTAGAACCGTAAGCGAGCACGGAGTGAAAATAGGGGATCAGTGTATTGAGTAGGTGCGGGACTGGCCTGTTCCATGTGATGTTAAAGGAGTAGACCGTTTTCTCGGCTTCGCCAATTACCACCGTAGCTTTATCCCTCACTTCCCCAGAATTGCGGCTCCGCTTCATGCAGTTACCGGAAAGAGCGGTTTCCGGTTGGGCGAAGAGCAGCATAATGCTTTCGCGGAACTCATCCAGTTAATCACCACACCTCCAGTACTCGCCATACCTAACAGTACAGGTCATTTCATCCTGGATACTGATGCCTCGGATCATGCCGTAGGCGGGGAATTAAGCCAAGTCCAGGGTGGTAGAGAAAGGACAATAGGTATGGGAGTGCTGTGCTATCCGCAGAACAGAGCAGGTACTGCACCACCCGTAAGGAGTTGATAAAATTTACAAGACAATTTCGCCACTACCTGCTGGGTAGAGAGTTCATGGTCAGGACAGACCACCATAGCCTGGTCTGGCTGATGAATTTCAAACAGCCGCAAAACCAGATCGCTCGATGGCTGGAAGAGCTGAGCCAGTATAATATGCTGATCGTACACCGCCTGGGCAGGAAACGTGAACGCTGACGCGCTATCCCGGAACATACCCGACTCATGCCAGGGATACTCGACAAAATTAAGGTCTAGGACTTCCCATGCGGTGGATGACGGTATTTCCGCCGAGCCCACGAGCGCTGGCATAACTTCAACACCGAAATAGACGATGTGAATCCATTGTCCAAACTCTTTAACGAAACGCCGGTGCCAGCGGAAAGTTCGTACGCTGAGGGGAGTATCTGTGATTCGTTAGATCCAATTCTCCGACAAGCTATTATTTCTAGTTCTTGGGAAGATACTCCTTTGACCGTGAGTGCTTCGGTACTTTCCGGTTTTCAGATTGATGTCATTGGGGTGTCGAGTTTAGATCCCAGTTTAGATTTGATGAGGCTGATCCTCAAATTTGTCAACTTTCAGGTGTCACTGCGGGAATTTCTCTACCTCTTACAGTTCCGCAGATTTAGCTCAGAAACAGGGAAATGAGGAGGCTGTAGTATACCCGAGACAGTACTTAGAGTCTGGGACTTTACCTACAGAAAACGACAAATAATCATCTTCCAGAACGTGACTGTTTCTATCTCGATGAATCAGGTGTTGTTTGGCGAAAAACCTATGAATCGGATGCATCCCGTCGGCTACTCGTGCCACGGAGTCTCCGATCCGAGGTCATGCACCTATGTCATGACATTCCGTCCTCCGGTCACCAGGGAATTCAGAGAATGAAGGAATATCTTAAGCAACAGTTCTACTGGTGACGCATGGTCAAGGACGTTAAGTTATATGGAACTTGCGATGTATGTTCTAGAAACAAACGGGGTTCCATGCCGAACAGATCCGAACTTAAGAGTTATCAAGCCGGAAACCTGATGGAGAAGTACATCTGGACTTTCTCGGCCGCTTTCCCGAACTGATAGCGGAAATGAGTATATTCTCATGATGGTAGATAACTTAACCAAGTGGGTAGAATGTATTCCGCTTCCGTCACAGACAGCGGAAATTACTGCTCGCTCCGCTATCAATGACATGCTTTTCACGATTTGGCTACCCTTACAAAATCTTTACAGATCAGGGCCGAAATTTCGAAAGCGAGTTATTCTGTAAGGTTTGTGCCATGTTAGGGATCCACAAAGCTCGGACCACACCTTACCGTCCTTCAGGGAATGGCCAAGTAGAGCGCTACAGACGCAGTTCGCTCCTACGTCGATGGTCAGCCCAAGTCTTGGGACAAATACCTAGGCCCATTGACTGGAGCATTGCGGTCGGCAGTCAATCGCCGTACCGGACATACTCCAAATTGTCTAATGCTAGGCCGTGAATGAATATTCCAGCCTCCTTGATGTTCTCCCCAGCACCTTCCACACCTCTTCAAAATTGGAAGGAGGGTTAGGTTGACCGGTATGTACGACATCTAGAAGAGAATGTCCAGAGCGCGTACGACATTGCCCGTAAGAAACTGAAGGGGCACAGAAGGCAATGAAAAGGTCGCATGACATTAAGATCCGTACCCGCAAGTTCGAGGAGGGCGATTTGGTGTATTGGCGCCGCAATGCGGGAAAGAAGGTAGAATCTATCTGGAAGGGTTCTGGGGTTATTATAGAAGCCAAATCTGACACAATATTTGTTGTCAAATCTCGACGAGGTCATGGTCATGCACCATGACAAGCTTAAAAAGTGTGAGGCCAGGCAACTTCCCAAGTGGTTAGTTTACTATCAAAATAAGTTGCCCGGACAGTCAGTAGACTGAGATGGGGATAGTTCTCTTGTACGCGACGGGGTTAGGCCACTGGGGACCGCAGACTCAGGACTAAGTCCTGAGGATCCTGGAAGTCGGGGTAAATCTAATGTCAGCCCCAAACCAGAGGAAACAGTAGGTCCTTATATGAGAACCCAGAAACGGGTACGGGAAAGGGCAGGACAATCTGAGAAGCCCACATCACCTAAATGACCTAAAGCCACTAAGGGGACGAAGACCCGACAGTATTGTGTCTGTTTACAGTCAAATCCTAAGGGGTTAATGGTCCAGTGCGACAGCTTCCGAGATTGGTTTCATCCTGTGTGTGTGGGTATCAGTGAGGATTATGCTAAGACAGTGCCTCGATATATATGCCCCGAGTGCAGTCCCGTCGGTGTCGGTCTTGACTAGATTAGGGAATGGTGCATCTTTCGCTAGCCAAGGGTGACGATCCACGGTGTTTCTCTATTCACCCTTGGCAGATTTAGTAGCTTTAACCGCGCCGCCTATCGGTTTGTAAAGAGTTACGTGCCTTAGCTTTAATAATTTTTATCCAATGAAAATCCGTCTTACTCTCATACTTGATAAACATGGCGGCCTCTACGAAACGTGTAAACAGAGAAGCTGAAATTTGTAGTCGGTTCCATTTAGACTCTATAACAGAGACGCAGAATAGAAGTATACTATCGCTTCAACAAGGACGTGACGTGTTCCTGAGTACGAGAACTGGTAGTGGAAAATCACTGACTTACGAATGTTTCCCACTTGTATACTAAAATACATGCGTGTTAGTTATTGCACCTCTAATTAATATTATGACTGAACAGTGTACTAAATTAACAAAGCTCGGTTTTAAGGCAACATACATTGGAAGAGATTCTGTGGAGAACACTGAAATAGAACGTGGATCATATGACTTTGTGTATGGAAGTCCGGAGATGCTCCTAGCAATAATAATAAGTGATAAGTAATAAGTGGCGTGAGATGTGGAAATCAACAATTTACCAAGAAAAATTAAAGCTGATCGCAGTAGACGAGGCGCATACAGTTTTACAATGGTACATTTATGAATTGTTCATTTAATACTGCAATTACACACTATTAAAAAATCGTTAATCGTTATGGATTAAAAGTGTTGGATGTCTACAATCCCTTTGAGTATAATACATTAGTAGAGCTAAACAATTGACCACATTTCGGTAGGGAACACTTCATAGAACACTTGATAGACAAATTCAATTTTCTAGTTTCCACAGGTCTGTTATGTTTTAAAATGACACGATGTTGTAGTACATAATTTTAGGTGCTATTGGTGCACTTCAGTTTCAATGATTACAAGGCTTATAACATGATTAATATTATGAACACACCAATAACATATTAATTATCATACTGACTATGAATTGATTTTCTTTCCCCAAAGTTTCAAATGAACTAATCATTGTGAGACATATCAAATAATTCTTACATGTATAACAAAGTAATTATTAGATCCCTGGGAGTTTGCTGTATGACTTTCTCCATGTACATGATATTAATGAAGTAATGTAGTATACTCGGACAATATTGCAGTAATCAAATTGAGACTGATTCCTTTAATAAACATAGCAGTATGTGTACATTACTAATACATATTGTTGATTTTTATTTCCAGGGGTGAAGGTTCTGATCAAGAGGAACCATTTAGGGAATGGTTTTCACAGATTGGACAGTTGAGGTCATTATGCCCTGAAGTACCACTTGCTGCTCTAACAGCAACTTCAGGGCCCTCAAATAGGAGAAAGATAATGAAGATGTGTTTTCGTGCAGGATGTGAAGTTATCACAGAGAGCCCCGACCGACAAAACATTAAGATATCATCTCTTCAAATACCAAATAATGACAATATTGAGTCTACATTCATGTGGTTGCTGAATGACTTAAAAACATTGAAAGAAAAGCTTCCAAGACACATTATATTTTGTGAAACAATATCCACAGTTTCTAAAGTGTATGCTACTTTTTACAAGTTCTTCAATGAAAATAAAGAACACTTTGAAATGTATCACAGTAAAACACCAGACACCAAAAAAGATGAAATCCGAGTGGATATGGCTAAAGATGGACGTATTCGAATACTAATCTGCACAAATTCTGCAGGAATGGGTGTGAACTTTCATGGGACAAATAACATCATACATTATGGATTGCCAAGGGAAATGGACACATTTGTACAACAGATGGGACGCGGAGGACGGGATGGATCATTAGCCAATGAACTTGTCCTTTACAAGGCACATAAAGGTCACTTGAAAAATGTGGAGTCTGACCTTGTCAAATTATGTAAAGATAATGCAGAATGTAGACGCAAGTTATTATGTGAAGGATATGTTCATAAAGCAGCAATCATAATTCCATTGCACAACTGTTGTGATATTTGTGAGCGAAATTGTGAATGCGGTCATGCAGAATGCCCAAGAACACACCCTGCATTCGACCAACATTCTGAGGATGCTGGTTCAGATGAAGAAGAGATGAAAAGGAACACCAATGAAAGTGAGAAATCACTGTTGCGTCATAAACTCAATCTGCTTGAATATGAGCTTTCAGATTTTCATTCAACACCGATGATAACAGATGTGATCTGTGGACTGACAGATGAGGTGATTGACAACATTGTGAAATATTGTGACACATTATTTAGTCCCGATGATGTCATGCGAAAATTTCCCATATGGAACTATGACATTGCAATTAAAATATGTTCAATTATATCAGATGTCTTTGGGGATACAGATATGTATACAATTGATGAAAGTGAGGATGATTTTTAACATGTTGCAAAAATGGGAAAGTGTACCTCCTATATTTTTTAGATTTGTTACATGAATTGTTCTTGATGATTGTTTGATTTTTAGGTCACCTGAGTAAACTCAGGTGACCTATTGCTATCTGTTTTCGTCCGTCGTCGTGCGTTGTGCGTTGTCCGTTAACATTTGAACATTTTCAGCTTCTTCTCTGCAACCACAGAACCAATTTCAACCAAATTTGGCACAAAGCATCTATTGGTGAAGGGAAACAAAACTTGTGAATTTCATGATCCCTGCCCCCCTGGGGCCTGAGGGGTGGGGCCAAAACCACTAAAATTAATGCAATCTTTAAAAATCTTCTTCTTTACTCCTGGACATCAAGTAGTCAAACTGTTTGCATGATTGTAACCAGCAATGAGTCCTCTACCAAAATTGTGAAATTCATGGCCCTGGGGTCAGGGGTTCTAGTCCTAGGGCGGGGCTAAATAAGTAGGTAGGGAAAATGCATTATTTCTTTGAAAATCTTCTTATCTGCTCCTGGGTATTAAATAAACCAACTAAGTACATAGTTATGATGAGCAAGGCACTCGACCAAAATTGTGAATTTTATGGCCCCAGAGTCAGGGGTTCTGGTGTTAGGGCGGGGCTCTATTGATTATATAGTGAAAATACATGAATTCTTTGAAAATCTTCTTCTCTGCTCCTGGGTATTAAATAAACTAACTAAGTACATAGTTATAATGAGCAAGAGTGCCTCTACCAAAATTGTGAATTTTATGGCCCCAGGGTCAGGGGTTCTTGTTTTAGGGTGGGGCTCTAATGATATATAGTGAAATGCATGATTTCTTTGATCATCTTATCCTTTGCTCCTGGTTAACATGCTAATGATCTAATTACATATTTAAGGCCAGGATTTATTTTATTTTCAGTTTTACAAACCCTCCGCTCATGGTTTTGAATTTTCAGAAAAAAATTTAAAAAATTCTTTCCGATGTCAAATTTGAGTCGGGATCGAGATTTCAAATTTACGAACTCGCACTTCCGGTTTTACAATGAAACGGCAGGTAAATAAAGCTGAGAAATTCATCGATAAGAGTGCCATTCAAAACGTTTCACCCGTTCAAAGGACAAATAAAATGCTGACGACTTTGTTGCACAATATCATGCTGGTGAGATAATTATGTATTCGTTTCAAAAGTAACTGTCTGTAAATTATTTTCCTCCCCCAGGTTTTAAACTGCCCGTGGTACCTATTGCATATTGCCAGCGACATTGTGTAGGTCTCTGTTATAGCTTACACTCTAAGCATCATTCTTCAGAAAAGGGTTGCTTATGCATCAGATGTAATGAATATAATGAATAAAACTACGGGAGAAGTTAAGTCCATTTGAGGAAGAAATAAACAATAACTTGAAGAAATAAAAAGAAATTCAACTATTAAAAGGCAAGAATATACAAATATATACAGGCATATAGTATCATTTGTATCAGCCAGAAAAATTATTTTACACTTAATTGAAAAAATGTTCACCCTACTCCCAAATACTCCCTGTCTGTTTTATGATAGGAATTATAATTTTAGAGATCAAGTAAATTTTAGAACAATGTCTACACATTCACCTAACACATATTCAAAAAATGAAGATATATTGAAAGACTTCTAAAGAATTGATTTTTTAAAATATATTTTGATCAACATCACAAAATTCATATAACTGGCCCAAACTGGCAGATGATGAAATAAGCAATTAAATGTTGTACTTTCCTATTTGTAAGCATTATGTGTCCAGTGGTAAGGAGCCTATTAGGATAGCATAAAAAAAGAATGTACAAATGTTAATAATTGATTTATCAAAAAAAAAATTTATTTCCTTCTCCTTTGGGACTTTTTTGATCTCATGTTCAGAACTAAACCTAAACATTAAAAAAAATGCTGGCCTTATAATGAAGAAAGGGGCCTCTTTCAAAATAGATAATTTTAGGACTGCTGGGTCAGGGGTACCAGGGGGCACTTTGACTAAAAATAAATTAATGCTTTGAAATCTGCCCTTTGATAAGCAATGGTGCCTCTTTCAAAATTTGTGAATTTCATGGCTTTTGGATTAAAACACGAACCAAATACAATTGCTGGAAAGTTGTTACACGATACTCAGGTGATCTATAAGGCCCGTGGGCCTCTTGTCTATAATACATTTGAAATAAACTTTGTCTCTTTCAGTGATTTGATTTTATTAATGGTCTTCTCATAAGAACATGAAATGCAGATACCAAAACTACTTTTATCATTAGTGCACAAATTTCTCATTACAATATACATACATTTCAAGTACTCGTAAAATCATTTGCAACATTTGAAATAGTCTCTGCAAATTCAATAAATGAACCTGACATCGTTCAAATTAGATTATAATAACTTTCTTCAAAAAATTCCTAATATCATATCTGGAATGGACAACAATATTTCATTACTACCGAATTAAAGTGTTTCATAGCTTAGTCTTTCTTTGTTTTTAGTTAGCCATTTATGAAGTTCATCAACTTTGATATTCAAGAACACGTCTTTGAATCCAGTAAATGACGGATATTCGCGTCCTGGTACAATGTCAAAGATGGAGACAAGTTCGGAAGCCATAGCAGAAATGTCCACTAGTTTTGATACGGGTGGGCGTTTCTTTCCACTTTGTTTTTTGTCGCATTCATTTTGAATATTGTTCTTGATTTCATCTTGGACTTGGATGGCAAGTGTGGCTTTTCTGACACTTAGAAATGTTGCGTTGGCTCCTTGTGCATACACAGCTTTTTTCACAGTTTGTACAAGTAATTCTACCAAATTATCGCATGGAATGTTGTTACCCAGACCGCCTTGCAAATTGGCAGAACAGTTCCACTTATACTCATAGGCCATTCTCGGGGTAAGAAGACAGAGACAGTTTGCCATGTACCGAAATAACCACAGTTGATATTTGGTATGATTTCCCGCCCTTGATAACAGCATTTGAAATTTCGAATTGCTGAGAACTCTATCGCCATCACCCATTTTGTAAGCATCATTTGTATCGCGTAATAGGAGGGCGCATTTCATAAAAGATGCGTGATATATCGCAACGTGGTCCAATTTGGATGATGAGTCGTCAGGTTCTCCCAGATCAGCCATTCCATGTTCCTTTTGCAAGTGTTTTTTCATACCAGTCAGAGTTTTGTACTTCCTATTACAAGGTTGGCAAATGAATTTCTTCACGTGATTGTCGTACATAGAATTGATGTGGTTGACTTGTGCATCAAGTGCCTGAGCCTTCATAGAGATGACATTCAATCCTAAAAAAAAGAGAGTGGTTTGTTATCAAGAAAAAATGTCAATTGAGAAATTAAAATTACATGAGATATATGATCCATAAACTATAAGAAGGACATAACTATACATGTATTACCATCGGATAATTTAATGTATCGATCCAAAATCCCTCGTGCAATGGAGTATATGAACTGTCGCTGTTCTTCATTAGGAAGAGCCTCAAACAATGACTGTCTGAGATTAGAATCTTCCTCAACATCTTTTATCTCCAAATACTTCAGTGCTGCTGCAACTAAATGTGCATCAAGGCAGTCTTCCACGAATGCAAAGTGTGATCTGCAATTTGTTTTAAATTGTAATGAACACAAAAGAGCATTTATGTAGATACATACTGTTTACTATAACTGTACAGTATTTTAGGTGCATAAGGCTAATAATAAGTCAATTTAGTCAACTGGTACAATTACTATTTTCTAAACCTCCAATTTCTTTTTATCACAAACATTTTGTCAAGTTGTCTTTTTTGTGTCATGTCAGACATGAATACATGTATATTTACATGTGTATTTGTATACCGGGCATTTAGATATATAGTACATACCTGTATTTGCCAATCACTTCTTCTGCTCCTTGGACATCAATTCTTCCGACTCGGTTCCTAAGGTATGACAGACTTCCTCTATCTCCTGCAGATGATTTCTTGTAGAAAATTTGGTAGATGAACTATTGAAACAAAAACAATTTACAATTACATTTAACATTTAAGTTCAACCAACAAAACATGATGAAACATCTGTAACACATGTGAATTTTTTCATAAATGCATATATACCAGTAATCAATACATGAATGTCTTTAACATTAAAATAACAATGCATTAAAAATTTTATTCAGGTAAATTTAAAAATAAGTTCTTGGATTACTTAATTGTCCTACTAAAAATTTTATACTAAAAATCTACAGTAATTACATATGATGGTGAGTAAAAACAAAACAAAACAGTTGTTAGTATGAACATAATGAATAATGAATGAAACAAACAAGATGCCTCTATCTACACCACCCACCATAGTATAATTTACTTGAATGATAGATGAACTGACGTAGTATCAAAAATGGAATAGGAAGTTTGAAAATGCATTGTAGAGTTGGGTATTGCGAAGGAAAACCATATTGCGATATATTGCAATATTTTACTTTGAATATTGCAATATATTGCAATATATTGTAGATTAATTATCATTAATAAATTTGAGCAGAATGTTTGAAATGCTGTCAAGTTCAAAGACTATTTGAATTTATCGTTAAGTTTAAAAGCGGGAGGAGGGATAAGGCATTGATTGCACACCAAATTAACACTTTACTTTTAATCAAATTCCAGGTAAAATAGTAAAATAAGATGAAATCTCTTGGAGAATTTTCACATTGAAATAAAAAATTTTACAGATTATATAATCTTTTTTCATTGAATTTTTTTTTTGGGGGGGGGGGGGGGTTAATGAAATAGCATAAAATGTTATTAAAGATTAAAACAATATACATTTTAGGCCTATATGAAAATAATTTTATTGTGGTTACAAAATAGAATTTAAAAAAACAGAAAGAAATTGTGACCTCTTTTCGTGCGTTTTGGTAATTTAGTCTAACCCGACCTAATTTCACATCAATACGTACAATCAGGAAATGGTCTGTTTAATACATACATGCTCCTGCTATAGCATAAGGTGTTTAAAATGGCATGAAAGTTATTAAAATTAATTAAAACAACACTGCTACAAGTGAAAACATGGATGACCATTTACTTGTAATATGTACATGTATATTGAACTTGACATTTCACCGCGATGTCGATCGTGTAGATTCAATGTGAGATTTTGAGAACCGCAATGCATATGGTATACACCCTGTAAAATGTTTTATATATTTTCTTCCTTATAAATTTTATTTTAAAGTCTTATTGATTAGAAATTTGATTTCAAAGTAAGATATTCAAAACTGCAACAGTGAATTAAAAGCTTCCACCCCCTCTCTCTCTCCTCTCTTTCTCTCTCCCGAACGAAACTGACGAAGAATTCTTTCAACGAGAAAGAAAAAGACTTAGAAGTTTCCAGTTTTATTTTAACAGTTTCTATAATAAAGGAGGTTTTTATATATTTTTATAAATATCGTGAAATACCGGTATCTGATTTTCATATCGCGATATATTATCGTGGTGGATAATACCGCAATATACCGATATACCGGTAATATTGCACACCCCTAATGCATTGTTCCCAAGTTATGATCAAAAAAAGTTATTCGCAGAATGACAACATCTTGAATTAAAGAGAATGACCCAATGCAAATATATTGTTTTGGTATCAGCATTTTAAAGAAAATTATACTATGTAGATGTAATAAACTATTGCTGTCAAACAGGATCCCCCTCCAATAATGAAAATTTCCTTTTAAATTTCTAAATAATTTGATAATTTGGATAAAAAAGCAAACAACATGCCTTTTATAGTTGAAAGAAACAAGGCAATTGAACTGGAAATGCCGAACTGTTGATATGAAATACCAATAACAAGTTCATCATTCTGTGAAGGCCTTCAGGTCTGTGAATCACTCCAGCTAACTGATCAAAATCTGTGCTACCATTCAACATTGCCAGTTGAGCTGAGTAGGCGCGTTCATTAGTTAACACGTCCCCTCCAAAAACCTTTCTAGACAGTACAACTGGATTATCTCCTTCAGTATGAGGAATGAAGGTTTCATGTATGTATTGCAGTATACTTATCATATCCTCTGATTTGTTTTCACTTTTATCTAGTATATCAAGGATAGCATAGTCAGATTTTTGGGAACTTTCATGGATATGAGAATGTTCAATAAATTTGGGTAGACAACTAGCATACTTCTTGAGACAATTCACATTCTTGACAAGAACAAGAGCAATATGAAATATGAAGTGTTCCTCTAGAGATGAGCAGTCATCAACACTTGGAACAAAGACACTGTTATCTATTCGACAGATATCTCCTAATTGGTAATCATCAGCTAAAGCATCATTTATAATTCTCTTTCCTAAACCAACCAGTAGGAACCAATGCCAACTTTTGCGTCTTCGGTCAACACTCATTTGTGAGGGATTTCTGCTGATATCTATATTATCCCCTATGATATCACTAGACTGCACTGACACAGACGATGTTTTCATACCTGATTTCTCAATTTCCGCCCTCTCATGAAGCATCAGTTTCTCAATATGTTGCATCTGTCGCTTCAAAAGTTCTTGCTGTTGCTTTGCTGCAGAGGATGTTGACACACAGAGTCCCAGTTTATTTAGGGTGGCTATTGTCTGAAATATACATGTAATAAAATGTACCATATTTACTTAATTTTTTAAATTACATTTAAAATAAAATATATGAACATGCATGTACACACAATCTTCTTCATACCTGAGTATCATTAATCCCCCGTCCTTTAGATTGTCAAGAGTAAAACAGACTAATTAATATACTAAATATTGTGGTTTTTCATTCATTCAAATAATTCAATGAAATGAGGTACAATTCAGCTTTAACCAACCATTTTCAACTGAATAACTATTTTTTTTCTCAGCAATTTATATCGTTAAACATTATTGATACCTCATTTGTGGCACCACCTCGGTCCAGAACTTGAGTAATTATGTGATGCAAGGAAGACATGTGTTTGTTCCGAAAGTTTAACAACACAGCTGAGCCCACAGATGTTCCAACCTCTGAGTCCTTCACCAGTGTTGAAATAATTTTGTAAGTCAGAGGTGCTTGAGCTTGAAGTTCTTGATTAAAAAGATCCATGCTGAAATTGGCCAAGCTGTCACATTTAATTTGTCTCAAAATTGATTTGGTTTTAGTAGACACAAGGATGACATTTCCTTGTTGATATCTTTCAAAAGACATGCAAGTATGTGTGGCTTTAAACTTGAAGAATAAATAGTTCTTGCAAGTTTGTCTTTCGATGCCTTTGTCCTGTACGGAACCTCTGTAGAAGAATAATAAAGTAGCAACTATAGACTTTTAGCCATAAATTTGTCAAGAAGTATAGTTACACAGACTCATTTATTTACTCATTTATTAATTTTTTACTATTAAATTTATCCACTTTTGGGGGGGGGGGGTAAGAGGGAGGATGCTGCTGAAAATTTAATGTTATGTCCCTCTTAATAAGACTCTCTGTGTATAAATAAGTGCATTAGTCCCACTGTTTTATTTTAAACATGAATGATTTTATGTCCTACCTTTGAAGAAAAGAGTTCTTTCTTTGATTTCTTTTTAACTTCTTGCTCTCTCTCGTGAGCCTGTTGTTCTTTTCCTTGAACAGGCACAGGTGATTCAATCATGGGCTGAGGTTCCATTTCATTTGCACACGCTGCTGCAGAACCAGTCCGTTGTGGAGTCAAGGCTAGGGATCGTTTCGTTTTACGGGGGGTAGGAGAATGCACAATACATCGTTTCTTTGTTTTTGGCGTGAATACCGCAGATGATTTTGTGTTGTACTTTTCTCTGAGTGTCTTTAATAGGTCGATTCTTTCTTCTTTCAAAGCTTCGAGCTTTGTTTTCAAATCATACTCAATTTTGGACAGATTGTTAAGTTTATTCCAACAGAACCCACATACATACTTCCCCTTATCATCATTTGGTTGAGGAACGTGGTCAAGGACCTCGCACAGCTGATTAAACACCCCAAAAGTAACGCTGAATATTGTGCGTCTCTGTTTTTAGCTCTACTGGTCAGAGACCAGAAGAGCTTATACAATAGTTATGCGTCCGTCGTCCGTCCGTCTGTCTGTCTGTAAACAATTTTTCAAAATGCTATTCCTCCTACAGTTTTGGTCCGATTTCAATATAACTTGGCACACAAGTAGACTACACTAAGATACATAGTTTTGTGCATCGGTTTTTGATTTCGATGAACGGCGTTGCCGTGGTTACTAAAAATAGAAATATCTGTGAAATGTTTTCGAAATGCTACTTCCCTCACAGATTTGGTCCGATTTCAATATAACTTGGCACAAAAGTAGACTACACTAAGATACATAATTCTGTGCATCGGGTTTTGATTTCGATGAACGGTGTTGCCGTGGTTACTAAAAATAGAAATTTCTTTGAAATTCTTTCAAAATGCTACTCCTCCTACAGTTTTGGTCCAATTTCAATATTACTTGGCAAACAAGTAGACTTCACTAAAATACATAATTCTGTGCATCGGTTTTTGATTTCGATGAACGGTGTTGCCGTGGTTACTAAAAATAGAAATTTCTTTGAAATTCTTTCAAAATGCTACTCCTCATACAGATTTGGTCCGATTTCAGTATAACTTGGCACACAAGTAGACTACACTAAGATACATAATTCTGTGCATCGGTTTTTTATTTCGATAAACGGTGTTGCCGTGGTTACTAAAAATAGAAATTTCTGAGAAATTCTTTCAAAATGCTACTCCTCCTACAGTTTTGGTCTGATTTTGATATAACTTGGCAAACAAGTAAACTACACTAAGATACATAATTCTGTGCATCAGTTTTTGATTTCAATGAACAATGTTGCCCATGGTTACTAAAAATAGAAATTTCTGTGAAATTCTTTCAAAATGCTACTCCTCCTGCAGTTTTGGTCTGATTTCAGTATAACTTGGCACACAAGTAGACTATACTAAGATACATAATTCTGTGCATTGGTTTTTATTTTGATGAGTGGCAAGGATCATTTTTCTATTTATTGCTGATTTAAAGTCTCAAGTCCCAACTGCTACTTTTCTCTTCCTTTGTTTTAAGTATAAACCAGTAGAGCTACAGTCTCGACAGAGACTTATGGTTTGGTAAAATGCCATGGCATA